>NC_134570.1:157445266-157690266 GCF_050947875.1 Dermacentor variabilis | reverse complement strand
ATGATAATTTTTTTTCTTTCATCAAAGATCATCCATCATTCGGAATTCTGCAGACTCATTCGTCAGCAAAGGAGTGCGATGGCGTTAATCTCGGAAAGCTTGGGAGAACAACCCAAAAAATCTAGGACGGACACTATGTAATGTCTCCGTCGCAGTGTTTATTATTATTATTATTATTATTTTTTTTTTTTTTTTGCGCGGAAATCACGCGTTTACTTCTCAGGGTAATGTAAATAGGTGAAGTCCACCGATTAAGATTTAAGAACTAAGATAAAGATTACTGGGACCGAATTCATAATGACTTTGATTCGTAAGTGTTCTTAGCTCCTGGCCGGTCACCTTCACTAATAATATGTAGAGAATCAGGAGTGGCAACAATTTTCTCTTACGAACAATTCCAGCGTAAGAATTTTTTTGTGAATACGGGGCCTGGTGTGTTCTTCATGGTTGTGCGAATATTGAAAACTTTCGTGTAGCCAACCGAAAAGTTTCCTATTCGATTTCGTCTTCGAGTCAAATAGTCACCATTCGTGAATGCGAAGGTCTTTCTAATCGTTTTCGAATATTGGAAAACCTCAACTGTGTCCAATTAAAGGTTAAATTGGAGTAAAAGTGCGGTTAATTTGATCGCCGTGAGAACTTGCATAGTGCAGGTGTAAAACCTTAGAACTTACGTAGTGGAACAGGCTACGTCGCCTAGGCAGCCATACTTCACCGGTTATGCAGCGATCTTCCGCATTCTCTGAACAGTTCTGTGTATGCACCGAAACTGCTTGCTGGTCGCTAAGGTTCCATTTGTGCTTTTATCAAACAACGCTTCATAACGAGCTAGGTAATGAGAAAAAAAACTTGCTCGCATTAAGAATACCAAAACGTGAACATCGTTTTACATCAATTGCGAAAAGAGGAAATTTTTTTTTTCGTTCTTCGAAAACCAGCCGAAAAGTACGCGATTCGATTCTCTGCAAGCACTATTCTATGCGTTTTCAAAAAACCGTTCTTCGCGCTCGCCTAGTTTTGTTCGCATCGCCGGCACGTTAGCTGCTACGTTGCACCTTACACCTGCGCGGTGCCTGCGCGGCTTCCTGGCCCGCAGTATAGGTTCAGGTGTGCACGGGCATGGCCGACCAGCTGTTCCAGGTGTACGCCGAGGCGCCCGAGAGCAACGCTGAGCGCGTGTGCCGCATCTGCCTCCGCGGCGAAGCCTCCGCCGACGACCCGCTGTTGGAGCCCTCTGCCTGCAGAGGTCCCAGCGGCTTCGCGCACAAGGGCTGCCTCGAGCGATGGCTCCGCGACCGCGACACGGATCAATGCGACGTTTGTCACCGCCGCTTCATGGTGCTCCTCAAGATGGCGGTAAGTGTGCGCGGCACTGCGCGTGCGCTTTCCTCGCCTAATCAAATTGGCCCCCTCAATCACAGTGCACGTAAACTTGCACCAACGTGAAGCAGTGAAGTCTCAAAAAAATGGTGGCCCCGACGTGTTTCCGGCTTCGCAGTCATTTCCGGTGCATGAAGCCCGCAAAATGCACAGCCTTCCATATCTGTTTCGGTTATTCAAAGGCAAATTTCACTAGGCCGTGGATTTAGACAGCGCCTTTCGCAACTTTTGTCCCCTCAGTATTGCGCCGGGGAAGAACACAGACGCCGAGCTGCGAAAACATTCAACTCTGCTTACACACAATGTGGATCCAGCTGAGCACAAGGTCACGAGTTTCGATTCGCGGTCGCCACGGCCGCATTTAGATGGAGCGAAATCCATAAACGCTCGCGTACTTAAACTTGGGCCATGTTAAAGAACCCCAGGTAGTCTGAATTGATCCGAAACCTCTCGCTAGGGTGTCTCTCATAATGAAGCGCACAATATTGTGATGCTTAAACACCACGATTGCTTTGTTTTTTAACGTGGCTCTGTTTTTCTTCAATGTGCGCAGCATCGCTGCTCAAGACCACTCTACTGATGGCAACACCATTTCCGCGGGATGTTCTAAGTGCGGCGTTGCGTCAGCAGTAGTAAACGAATATTTATATTTTCCTCGTAAGGCTGCACGCTAATCGTTAGCTTGAGAGAATGATTTCAGTCGATGACTCATTCTCTTTACGAAATAAGAAACGCAATACGACTAACTGTTGAGTAAATAAGAATTTTATTGCTTCGTAATTAGATGGACTCAATAAAAATTGCACGAATAATCACCCTATAGCGCATTCACTTTCGTTCCATGTAGTCAGCAGCACTTTGAGATAAAATTGTGAAACTTTGAAATATTTATTGGTGGTCCATCATAATTCATGAGTGATGAATTTACGGTGTTGAAGCGTGAATATAGATTTCAAATTTATGCCCTCATTTTCTGTTCCCGGTTAGCTCTGAATGTCTTCGTTTGGCAGAACTTTTTTTGTTTGACATATTTGGGGCTAAATATACCTTAAAGCTTGATACAAAAACAAAAATTTTCATTTAATATATTTAGCAAAGTTACAGTTGCGGTGTGAAATGACGACGCCAGAGCTCAAAGACTGTAAATGAACACTGGATATATTCTTTATAAAGTGTGCAGCACTCTAATATATTATGCTGCAGCGGCTGAAAAGTGTGTATATCATTTCCGTCAAATATTACGTTGGCTGTTTTAATGTTCAAACAAAAGAATTTGATTGTATGAACTAAAAGAAAGCTTATCACAGGTGCCTAGCCCTCCTCTTCTGAATCACAGTGCGCACTAGGTGCTTGATATTCGTAAACCGAACTTCTCAAAACGATCTTCAGCTTCTGTTTCGTCTGGCAAAAAGGTTGTGCACAAGATTTCAATGAGCCTTCCGTATCCATCGATGGGTGATTTATATACACCGCAATGTCTTATGGAGTTATATCACACCTTCAGCTGAATAACTGTCCCGTAGGAGTAATTATGCCTAAAAACAACATGGCGCATTATGTTTCTAGAAGAAGTCGCAGTTTCGCCCGAAAGGCGAAGCATCGATTGCGACAGCAAATTAGTAAACAGCTATACGAATCAAGGATAGAAGTTTTATCGGCCATATAAAACTGGTAAACATTCGCTAACCATATTAACAAGCATGGTGTCACGCGCGCACAAGCAAACACGAGCACATCTCACACTCTTAGAAATATTTACACCCTTTGGGGCGTATCTTGTCCCACAACAATAATCGCCGTCTGGCTTGCCCACGTTTTCTTTCTTTAACGCTGCGAGCCCGGCACTTTCCAGTCACGAGCGGCATGCGCGTTATCAGTGTGACGCAGCATTCTCGACAGGAAAGTAGCGAGCGCCGAGCTTTCAAGAAAGGAAACTCGGGCAAGACAGATGACGATTATCGTTGTGCGACAAGATAAGCCCCAAAGGGTGTAAATATTTCTAATAGTGTGCACTCGATGACCATGCACACTCGCTGTCAAAACCCTGGAGCGTGAAAGCGCCGCAGCAGCAGCGAGTAGGTTGGCCTTCGTGCTGCCTTTCGCTCCCTCCCCCCCCCCCCAACGCGAACTAAGCCACGAAGAAACGGCGCACAGGAAGCTATCGGCACTCCGCGCACCTGTCGCCATCGCAGATCGTTTTCAAGATAAGGCCTGCGTAACCGCGCCATACGCAGCCGCCGCCGGAGTAGAATGCCCCCTCCCAGATTCCCTCCGCCGGGTTCCTTCCGCGCGTCGGCTCACCCTTGCACGCTGTAAGTCGCACATGCAGCACACGGCGCGGGGCAACGATGTTATCGCCCTTGAACCTTATGATGGAAGATCACAACGACGGCGATGACGACGGCAGAAATTCGCCCTGAGTGTCCAATAGTTAATATCCCAATAAAACACTTCGCGAATCATGGAAGAAAACGAAGGGACCACTCGCTATCTCGATTTTTCAGCTGAATCGTAATGGCGTCATATTCCTACGCCGCAAAATGAGCTATAGGATGAGCCGCGGAAAGCATTTTGCGCATATTTTTTCTGAGCTGTCATTCAACATATCATATTGACCGCAAATAAAGACGGCGACAGAGGGAGAGAACACATGAACAGCACGGGCGGTAACTTTCAACTGTTTTATTCACGGCAGCCCGTGGACATATATAGGCATATAGAACATGCGCAGATCGCAGCAAACAAGAACACTCATCAGCCTAGCGTGGCAACCAATTATCAAAAAAATCTATTTCCGATTGAAACAACCTAATGGAGGTGTCACTAACACATTCTTGGTGTCACTAATGGAGGTGTCACTAACACAGTGACACCTCCGTTAGGTTGTTTCAATCGGAAATAGATTTTTTTGATAATTGGTTGCCACGCTAGGCTGATGAGTGTTCTTGTTTGCTGCGATATGCGCATGTTTTATATGCCTATATATTGTAGCGAAGTGACGCAGCCGTGAGATATCTGACGCATCAACTCACCAGGGAGACGGAACAAGAATGGGGATGAGCTCTGGCAGGGGAAAGTCCAAATCCGCAGGTACGACGACGAGAGTAGCATTTGAACTAGATTTATTCTCTTGGTATTTACCTTAAGTTTAAACTGTACAAAATATATACAAGCAAAACGATGTCATACCCGTCGTCGTCGGCCTGCCTGACCGGCCTGGTCTCCCCTGGTGAAGATGCGCCGTCTGCTGCTGTCTACTTGCTCACTCAAAACTACCCCAAACTATTCCTTAAATAAGTTTCCCCAGCATCCAAGAGACACTTTTCTCCACCAATGGGCTACTTCGTTACTCCGACCAATCAGGCAAGCCGACATCATCCAATAAGCGGCAGAGTTCAAGGGGTCAAGAAATGGTCGCGTCAACACTCCGTGCACAAAAGCGCTCTGACCATACCTAATCAGCTTTTGACAGCCGAGCGTGGGAAGACGACGCGACATGTGCAGGTGTGACGTCAGGCGCGGCGGCCGCGCGGCAGCACTGTCCGCGGCGCCGTCGAGGTCATTTGTGTACAAAGGTTTGCCCCGTGTCAAGGACCCCACAAAATTCCCCGAAAGACAGCAAAGAGGGCCGCGGTACACTCTCTTCGCGACACCTCCCCCCTACGAAAAAGAGTGTCCCACTCGTTACAAATCATTACTACAAAATAAAACATGGCTCAAGAAGTTAAACGCGCACATTAGGGATTCATATAAAAGACTGAAGTATCCGTAAGGAAGATTTAGCATCACGTAAAACAAAACAAACAAGTTTTGACAAAATGGAAACAAAATGCACAAGACAAGAAACAAAGTTCATTCGCGCACGCTACACAATGAAATTAACAATGAAGATTATTCGCTTGCGTTGTGATACACAGCAGTGTCCGTGTCGTAAGCAGTGATAGTTCTCGGATCGGCCTCGTTGTGGAATGTCTTCCAGTTAAATGTACTCCAGTTGGAGTAAAGTTCAGTCCCGTCCGGGTTCCTGTCTTGTCGTCCTTGATCACTAGTCGATGTCTCACACACACGATTACACGGGGCATGCCTCCGGTCACCACGCGAACCACATTGGTGCACGACGCGAGGGACACAACACACTTTCTTTTTCTTTGGACGTTCGTTATCAGATTCACTGTCTGCGTCGTCATCAGCGGAGCACTGTCTGACGTGGCACCGTTCAAATCGCGCAACATTAAGAGCGTCGCGTTTTTTGCCGGTTTGGTCGGCTAGAGTCTGAGCAGGGTCCGTTTGGTGGGCCGCTTTCTTGGCGTCCTGGGTTCCGCGTTGAGTTCCTTGGCCTACCTGAAGTAGCGGCTCATTTTTGAAGGTCACAAAGGGGGCGATACTGGCTGGCTTCCTGGGGGCGAGTGGCTCTTTCTGGCAGTCAGAGCAGGAGAGGACATACTTGTTAACGTGGGAAAACATCTTGGGCCAGAAGTAACGGCGGCGAACTTTCCCCCAGGTGCGCCTGACGTCGAGGTGGCCCGCCGAGCTATCGACATGACAGTGCCGTAACACCTCCGACCTCAAACACCCTGGGACAACAAGTGCCATGCGACCGTCTTGAAAGCCTTTCGCTCTTCTATACAACACACCGCCGATCAAGCGAAAGCTCCGTGCCGTTCTTTTCGTTTTTCTGGCAACGGGCGCACTCGGCTGCTCTAGGTGCTGTATTACTTCTCGCATCCATGAATCCTCTCTCTGCTTTTCCCCGATGTCCACATGATCCAGCACGAGCAACGGTAAGGGATTTTCTTCGCTTGCTGGTGCGGAATCATGCGGAAGTCGGGAAAGAGTGTCGGATTTGCTTTGCTCAAAGTTAGAGCGCTGCTCCTTCCCCTGGGGTCCATTTTCCTGGAGCCATTGCCGGCACTGGGGCGCAAAGTGGCCGATGCGGTCGCATAGCTGGCAGCGTGGTCGCTCGTCGTCGTCACGGGTATTTTTCGCTGGCCAAGGCACTGGAGGACGACGTACATCTTGTTCGATACCTTTCAGGCGGTCAAATAATGAGGCTATAGAGTCCGCGATCGTCCTCAAGTCCCTGTCGCGGTCGGTGGCCTCTCGCGGGCAGTGACGCTCTGCCGCAGCGCAGGAGGCGAGACATGTTGGAGGCGGCTGCACTGTTGCTCCAGCGGGTGTCACTCCGGCGGCAGGTGCCGAGGCGAGTGAGTAGCACGACTGCTGGCCGGCAGAGAAATAGGTGCCGGTCGCTTCTGGTTGCGACGCGCGCACCATCAAAAAAGCTGCCCAATCAATTCGGCGTAAAATTTCAAGGAAAGCAGAGCAGCTGTCCGGGTTTGCAATAAGAATTTTTTCCATCACGTCCGGACGCAATCCGCGCGTAAGGTGCCGCATCCGCTCCTCTTCTGTCATAGATGGATTGGCTCTGGCGCACAGCTGCACAACGTCATAATAATAATCTTCGGGAGATTCTGATGGCAGCTGCGTTCGGTTTTGGAGCCGCAAATATGCGATCTCAACTGAGTGGCGACTTGTGAAAGACGTTTTTAAGAGCGTCGTCCACTCTTTCCATGTATTAGGGGCACCCGTTAAAATTTGCGTGGTGTGCCACTTTTTTGCATTGCCCTCTAATGCCGAATATAAAAATTTTACTTTCGTCCCTTCATCCCAGTTGTTGAGGGAGGCTACGTATTCGTAGCAAAGCAGCCACTCGGGTATTGACTCTTCGGGCGTGCCTCTAAAGACTGGCGGTCCGATGAAAGGTTCCGCTTGAGGGATGGACATGGTAGCGAGGACAGCAGGGGGTTCGGTCATGGTCGAGCTGTTAGAGCTAGGTTCTTCGGGTTTGTTGCCACGGCCGATGATATTAGTGCGTGGACTTCGGTACCCAGCACACTCCACCACTTTGTAGCGAAGTGACGCAGCCGTGAGATATCTGACGCATCAACTCACCAGGGAGACGGAACAAGAATGGGGATGAGCTCTGGCAGGGGAAAGTCCAAATCCGCAGGTACGACGACGAGAGTAGCATTTGAACTAGATTTATTCTCTTGGTATTTACCTTAAGTTTAAACTGTACAAAATATATACAAGCAAAACGATGTCATACCCGTCGTCGTCGGCCTGCCTGACCGGCCTGGTCTCCCCTGGTGAAGATGCGCCGTCTGCTGCTGTCTACTTGCTCACTCAAAACTACCCCAAACTATTCCTTAAATAAGTTTCCCCAGCATCCAAGAGACACTTTTCTCCACCAATGGGCTACTTCGTTACTCCGACCAATCAGGCAAGCCGACATCATCCAATAAGCGGCAGAGTTCAAGGGGTCAAGAAATGGTCGCGTCAACACTCCGTGCACAAAAGCGCTCTGACCATACCTAATCAGCTTTTGACAGCCGAGCGTGGGAAGACGACGCGACATGTGCAGGTGTGACGTCAGGCGCGGCGGCCGCGCGGCAGCACTGTCCGCGGCGCCGTCGAGGTCATTTGTGTACAAAGGTTTGCCCCGTGTCAAGGACCCCACAAAATTCCCCGAAAGACAGCAAAGAGGGCCGCGGTACACTCTCTTCGCGACAATATTCCCACGGGCTGCCGTGAATAAAACACTTGAAAGTTGCCGCCCGTGCTCTTTATGTGTCCACTCCCTCTGTCCCCGTCTTTATATGCGGTCAATGTAATATGCAGTAAACACCAACTAGGTCAAAGTGAAGTTCTTCTGTCATTCAACATATTTTCATTGTACAATAAATTTATCAAGCCACATATGCAAGTTGTGTGGATCATAAAGTGATAGGAAGGGTGTTGTGGCTACTGTTATTTTTATTGGTTTGATTTTTCCACATACCAATGTTTGCCTTGCCCCTGTGGGATGCGGCGCGAAGAGGTAGCCGCCATAGCCATGTTTATTTAGGCCGGCCAACCGTGGTGCAGCGGGATCTCGGGAGCAGTCGACACCGAGATCGAACACGAGCGTGCTTGCGTGTTCCTTTTGTTGTTGTTGTTGGCTCAAAACGTAGCTCGTACCCACGACGTGGATTGGCCACACTGTATAGAATGAAACGAACACCGAACAACGTACCAGAAGTGTTAAAGGCGAACATTTAGAACGACTCATTTGGCAATTAGCTGACAATACCAATTTTGTGAACACCTATACATTTAAAAAAAAGAAGTTAGACTGAGAAACTAAGGAAAAGTAATAACAATAAAATTTCCCATGGTCGGTACACTATTCTCGCGTTACCTGCACGTGAGCCCATCTTCTTTGCCTGCTTTGGAAGCAATAGTCGCGTCGCTACAGGGCCCCTCCTCCTAGTGCGAAGCTTGATTGAGCTAAGGTGGGATGGTAAAGTCCAGGTAAGGCGGACAGCTATAGTGTGCAGATGTCGTTAATAGTGTCGAGTTCTTGCAATCCAACTTAAATTTGCAAGTGGGCCTACTTCAAATTTGTTGGAGGGCTAAGGAAACTTGAGAGTGGGTCAACTTTAAAATTCGGCATGGGCTAACTTGAAATTAGCAAGTGGGCCAACTTAAGTTTGGGGGTGGGTCAACAACCATCGCAGCATCCGCAGCGATGGTTGTGAGCGAGGCGCAGTCACAGTGATGCCGTAGGGCGAAATCGCGACTTGCCGCAGGTTCTCGTAATGCCAGGGCCTGCGAGAGTGAAATTTGCGCCTAGTGGAGCTAATGGAAGAACCTCTGTATCGGTTATGGATGAGATGCCTCCGAACGGAAAGCAGACAGCTAGCTTGCGGGAACGTCCAATGAAGGTGAGGGCGACGGGCCGTAGAGTAATTAAAAGCTCTCGGCTTTGGCCCAGTGAATTCTTTCGAGAGTCGTCGCGCAGCTGCCTTTGAGCTGGGGCGAGGCTCACGGACCGAATAGAGGTCTGATGCTGGGGCCGGCGCGTTCTGACCATCGGAAAGGGTGGACGCAGGCGATGTGGGATGACAAGACGAGGAATGACTGGACAGTTCGAATGGCGACAGCGGTTGTGACTGAACGCTCGAGGTGACACAGTGAGCAGGGACGGTTGCCCGCAAGTCATCCTGGAAGTCGGGGCCGGGGGGTGACAACTGGAGCGAAAGTAGGGGGACAGCGCAAAATATACGGAGCACAAGACGAAGAAAGGACGAACACGGCGCTGACTTACAAACGATTTTCATTTTTTGGACATGTGGGCATACAAGTACTTCGACAGTCAAAAAATATACAGAAATAAGGCTAACATAGTGACACGTGTACTTATCTCTATCGGGCGACCACGTTTCGCCGCCGAACAAATGTTATCGCACAGCGCGGGACGCGCCTGCATGTATCCGAAGTTTCTGGAAAGTTATCGATGCTTCTATCCGCTGTCTGTTGTCGCCGAACCTTGTATTATCTGATTTCATCGCGTGACGCGAATGGTGTAGAACTTTGTGGAAGGCACGCAGGTCCGCATGATTAGACTGGAACATTCGACGACTGCTGTATAAAAGCCGACGCGCTTGACCCGCAGATCAGATTTTCGACGATCGCCGACTGTGTTCGCCGCTATCGTTGCGCTTTAAGTGTAGCCTATTTGTGGGCACAGGTTCGCCCAATAAAAGCTAGTTTTGTCTTTCACAGTACTGCTACTGTGTTCTTTAACGTCACTACCACGTGACATCTGGTGGAGGTGCTAGTGCGTTCATGTGCCGAACGCCCCCGCAAAGCCGCGATCCAAGCCCGAAGCCCGAGGATAAAACTAACATCGCCCAAGACCAGTGTGCTAGCCGCAGCCTGCAAGGACTGCCCCCAGAGCAAGGACTTCTACCTGAGTCGACAAAGAAGATCGTGGTCAAAGCAACCCCAATGGCTGCGCCAGCGTCCCCCGTTATCCTACAACAACCTCGGGACCCACCGACCTTCCATGGAGCAGCGACTGAAGACCCAGAATCCTGGCTGGAGACCTATGAACGAATCGCGACTTTTAACAACTGGGACTCCGACGACAAGCTGCGGCATGTATACTTTGCCTTAGAAGATGCCGCCAGAACATGGTTTGAGAACCGGGAGTCGACCTTGACGACATGGGACCTCTTCCGTACCGGCTTCCTGCGCACCTTTACGAGCGCCGTGCGCAAGGAAAGGGCCGAAGCCATGGTGGACGCCCCAGTGCAGCTACCTAATGAGAACGTTACCATCTTCACGGAAGAAATGAACCGTCTGTTCCGCCATGCCGACCCGGATATGCCCGAGGAGAAGAAAGTCCGCCTTCTCATGCGTGGTGTGAAGGAAGAACTTTTCGGCGCAATGATACGAAGCCCACCAAAGTCCGTAGAAGTGTTCCTTCGCGAGGCCACCAGCTTCGAAAAGACACTCGAAATGCGGAACCGGCAATTCAACCGCCGTACAAGCTCTACCCACTACGCAGGAATTCAATCACTGGCCACGGACGATCTGCGTGAGACCATCAGGGCCATAGTGCGCGAAGAACTGCGCAAGGTCTTGCCTTCGTCGCAGCCTCAAGTGGCCTCGATCGCCGACATCGTGAAAGAAGAGGTCCACCGATCGCTTGGAGCTCCTCAGGTGCAACCAGAATCACCACAGCCCCAGCCGGAAGCGATGACCTACGCCGCCGTCGCACGCCGTCAAGGCCCCCCTCCGCGACCGCGCCAGGGCCCGGTGACGCCGCGATTCCGTCGTCCGCCGCCGCCGCCGCCAGCACGCCCACCCGCCGCCCAGCGCACCTACGCGAGGAAGACGGACATTTGGCGAGCCCCCGACCACCGCCCGCTCTGCTATCGCTGCGGAGAAGCCGGCCATGTATACCGCCGATGCCCATACCGCGACTTGGGACTGAGAGGGTTCGCCGTGAATGCGCCACGTCCACAGCTTGGCGAGCGCCCACGTGACATCGCCGATTACCTCGCCGCTGCTCAGTGGAGCCCTCGACGGCCGTCCCGTTCGCCGTCACCAGGCCGCTACCTGTCGCCGCAGCGCCGACCTTACACCGGCCCAGCCCGGGGCCGCTCTGCGAGCCCATATCCGGAAAACTAAAAGCAGCAACCGATGGAGGTGCGGTTGCTGTTCGTCGAACTGACGAAGATCCTCCGCCGCCGACGAAGACGACGAAGAAACCATCTCGACGACCTAATGACGACACGCCGCCGTTCCGACGAAGTCAGGAAGCCAAGACTACACCGACGAAAGACGGCTTGACGACGCGACGTTCCAGCTTCAGTTCAACACGACGCAGCCGTGATCCGACGCCGAGACCTAACTGTAACGCCAGACAAAGAACCACCGACCTCGACGTGCTTCTCGACGGCCACGCTGTTACCGCCTTAGTGGACACAGGGGCTGATTACTCCGTCATGAGTGGACGCATCGCCGCCCAGTTGAAGAAGGTTAAGACTGCATGGGAAGGCCCTCAAATTCGCACCGCTGGAGGACACCTGATTACGCCGACTGGAATCTGCACGGCAAGAATAACCATTCATGACCGGACTTACCCTGCCACCTTCTTTATCCTCCAACAGTGTTTACGAGACGTCATTCTCGGTATGGACTTCCTGAACCAACACGGCGCAATCATCGACCTGAAGTGGAAGTCAATAACGCTGTCGGAAGATAAAGCAATACCGCCGGAGAGCCCTCGTAGTCACCACGCCTTGAGTGCGCTCGAAGATCAAGTGAGCCTCCCGCCTCGCTCCAGCATTGTTATTTCGGTCGGCACCGGAATACCCGCTGACGTAGAAGGTGTCATCGAGGGCGACCAACGTCTACTGCTAGACCGTGAAATTTGCGTCGCAAGAGGGATCGCTCGACTGCACGGAGGGAAAACTGAAGTGTTGCTGACAAACTTCAGCCAGGAGTTCAAGCACATCAACAAGGGCACGACGATCGCGTACATCGAGGAAATTCTGGAAACCAGTAATGCGTTTGTCCTCTCGGATTCCGCCGCATCTACCCCGACGACCATGGTTCCCGAACCAGACTACGACATTAATCCAAGTCTCCCAGTGATTAAGCAACATCAGCGCAGAAGTCTGCTCCGACGATACAAAGGCTGCTTTTCGACGTCATCGAGGATTCGACAAACACCAGTTGCCAAGCATCGCATAATCACCGAGGAGTACGCTCGACCACTCCGCCAAAGCCCTTACCGAGTTTCGCCGCGAGAACGCGAAGCTATAAGAGAACAAGTCGACGAAATGCTGCGCGACGACATCATCCAGCCGTCGAAAAGCCCGTGGGCATCCCCTGTTGTCCTGGTGAAGAAAAAGGACGGAACCCTACGTTTCTGCGTCGATTATCGTCGTCTGAACAAGATCACGAAGAAGGACGTATACCCCCTTCCACGGATAGACGACGCATTGGATCGGCTCTGCAACGCTAAGTACTTCTCCTGGATGGACCTCAAGTCTGTCTATTGGCAAATAGAAGTCGACGAAAGAGATCGCGAAAAGACCGCCTTCATCACCCCAGATGGCCTCTACGAGTTCAAGGTTATGCCATTTGGACTGTGCTCGGCGCCTGCAACGTTCCAGCGCGTGATGGACACGGTTCTAGCGGGATTGAAATGGCAGACCTGTCTCGTTTACTTGGATGACGTCGTTGTATTCGCCGGAAATTTCGACGATCACTTTAGGCGGCTTGCCACAGTACTAGAGGCCATCAAGTCATCAGGGCTCACTCTGAAGCCAGAAAAATGCCCCTTCGCTTACGATGAGCTTCTGTTCCTAGGCCACGTCATCAGTAAATCCGGAGTACGCCCCGACCCCCAGAAAACAGCTGCCATCGCAATGTTCCCGCAGCCCACCGACAAGAAGGCAGTGCGTAGATTCCTTGGCATGTGTGCCTACTACAGGCGCTTTGTCAAGGACTTTTCACGCATCGCCGAGCCGTTGACACGTCTAACTAAACGTGATGTTGAGTTCAAGTGGGAAACGCCGCAGGCCGACGCATTTGAAGAACTCAAACGACGCATGCAGTCGACGCCGGTACTTGCGCACTTCGACGAGTACGCCGATACAGAAATCCATACTGACGCCAGTAGCCTAGGCCTCGGTGCCGTTCTAGTCCAGAGGAAAAACGGAGTCGAACAGGTGATATCTTACGCTAGCCTGTCGCTGTCAAAAGCGGAAGGCAACTATTCTACGACCGAAAAGGAATGCCTTGCCATCGTTTGGGCTACAGCTAAATTTCGCCCTTATCTTTATGGCATGCCATTCAAAGTCGTCAGTGACCATCACGCGTTGTGTTGGCTAGCGAGTATAAAGGATCCTTCAGGACGACTGGCGCGGTGGAGCCTCAGACTACAAGAATACGACATCACTGTAACCTACAAGTCCGGACGAAAACACTCCGATGCCGATTGCCTATCACGCGCCCCCATTGACCCGCCGCCGCAAGATGACGAAGATGACGACGCCTTCCTTGGAATGATAAGCGCGGAAGACTTCGCTGAACAGCAACGGGCAGACCCGGAGCTAAAAGGCCTCGTGGAATATTTGGAAGGGCACACCGACGTTGTCCTCAGGGCATTTAAGCGCGGATTATCTTCCTTCACGCTTCAAAACAATCTACTCGTGAAGAACTTTTCACCAGTCCGCGCCAACTACCTTCTTGTTGTCCCGTCAGGACTTTGTCCAGAAGTATTGCACGCCCTACATGACGATCCGACCGCTGGACACCTCGGATTTTCCCGGACACTATCGATGATACAAGAAAAGTATTATTGGCCGCGCCTGACCGCCGACGTCGCCCGTTATGTCAGAACATGCCGAGACTGTCAGCGACGCAAGACACCACCGACAAGGCCAGCCGGATTACTACAGCCAATCGAGCCTCCTTGCCGACCATTCCAGCAGATTGGGATGGACTTGCTGGGACCCTTTCCGACGTCAACAACCGGAAATAAGTGGATCGTCGTGGCGACGGACTACCTCACCCGCTTCGCTGAAACTAAAGCACTGCCGAAAGGTAGCGCAGCCGAAGTGGCGAAATTCTTTGTTGAAAACATCCTGCTGCGACATGGCGCCCCAGAAGTCCTCATCACCGACAGAGGAACGGCTTTTACAGCGGAGCTCACCCAAGCCATACTGAAATACAGTCAAACAAGGCACAGGAGGACAACGGCCTACCATCCGCAGACGAATGGTCTTACGGAGCGGCTGAATAAGACCCTCGCCGACATGCTAGCGATGTACGTCGACGTCGAACACAAGACCTGGGATGCCGTCCTGCCGTACGTAACATTCGCTTACAACACGGCGGTGCAAGAAACAACACAGATCACGCCGTTCAAGCTGGTCTACGGCAGGAACCCGACGACGACGCTCGACGCCATGTTGCCGCACGTCACTGACGAAGAGAACGTTGACGTCGCCAGCTATCTCCAGCGCGCCGAAGCCCGACAGCTCGCCCGCCTGCGAATCAAGAGCCAGCAGAGGACCGACAGCCGACACTACAACCTCCGACGACGCTTCGTCGAGTACCAGCCCGGCGACCGTGTTTGGGTATGGACCCCAATACGCCGACGAGGACTCAGTGAGAAACTACTCCGACGCTATTTCGGACCCTACAAGGTCATCCGACGTATTGGCGCTCTGGACTATGAGGTCGTGCCAGACGGCATTTCGCATTCACAGCGGCGCCGCGCACGATCTGAAGTGGTCCACGTGGTGCGCCTTAAACCCTTTTACGGACGCTGACGAAATTCCTTATTTTTTGTTGTTTTCTTTGCTACGGGTGTTTTTATTTCGCTTGTATGTAGCATCGGGTCGATGCTTTTTAAGAGGGGGGTATTGACACGTGTACTTATCTCTATCGGGCGACCACGTTTCGCCGCCGAACAAATGTTATCGCACAGCGCGGGACGCGCCTGCATCTATCCGAAGTTTCTGGAAAGTTATCGATGCTTCTATCCGCTGTCTGTTGTCGCCGAACCTTGTATTATCTGATTTCATCGCGTGACGCGAATGGTGTAGAACTTTGTGGAAGGCACGCGGGTCCGAATGATTAGACTGGAACATTCGACGACTGCTGTATAAAAGCCGACGCGCTTGACCCGCAGATCAGATTTTCGACGATCGCCGACTGTGTTCGCCGCTATCGTTGCGCTTTAAGTGTAGCCTGTTTTGTGGGCACAGGTTCGCCCAATAAAAGCTAGTTTTGTCTTTCACAGTACTGCTACTGTGTTCTTTAACGTCACCACCACGTGACAATAGGATCATAACTAACATAACCTTACATTCTTTATTATCAAGGTATATACAGGGTGTCCCAGCTATTTTTAGCCAGAGTTAAAAGATATACGAATCTCACGTAGGTGGACAGAACCAAGGTAATGTTGCTTTCCGTCGCTTGGAGATACTCAAATTATTTTTGGCGGCCATCGAGGCACCCTACTTTGGAGACGATAGTCGCGTCGCTACACCGCCTTCGACCTAAACATCTGGAAATCTTCTCAACGCTACGCAAGCTTCGCGTCAAAAGCTAAACGTTTTCTATTTACTTGCTTTTACAAATGGTGTGCAACATTCTATGCAATTTTGCAATTTGACACCCCTAGGGCCGGAAGGGTACATGTGCTTGTAAAAAATTGCTACCCACATTATAAAAACATACACACACATGGGACCACAATCACAATAGTTGTCCTGTGTAACCATTACCAAGCGTCTTGTGTATGTTCCCTGTGTGTCTGGTACATTTCTTCTCTTTTTTAATGCGTAAGCATTCTCTGACGTGTGCCCCAGCCCCGTCACGCCAAAGGTGTAATGCCCTGTATCTGCACAGAAATGATTATTTTGCAAATGCATTTAATCGTTATAATAGTGTAAATGTATATGATTGGTAGCTTTATAAGCGATAAGAAAAAATTAAAAAAATAAAAGGAGAGTACCCATAAGAATACGTAGGGCTCCAAAGAAAATGCATGAAGAAGTTTACGTAGAGTTGAGCCGACTGAAATTCTGGGGGCGTGACTACTTCCAATTTGAACTGGGTCAACTGGAAATTCGGAGTTGGGTGAACTGAAATTACAAGGTGGGTGAACTTAAATTGCGGGTTGGCCAACGTGAAATATCGCGTTGGCCCAACTTGAACGTTGGCCAACTGAAATTCCGGGGTGGGCCAACTTAAATTTGCAAGTGGGCCTGCTTCAAATTTGGGGGAGGGCTAACGAAATTTGATAGTGGGCCAACTTTAAATTAGCAAGTGGGCCAACTTAAATTTGGGGTGTGCGAACTTGCACATTGGGGGTGGTCCAGCTTGAAATTTGGGTGGGTGGGGGCGGGTTGTAGTGCATACGGCAGAGACTGTCAGATCCTGACTGGAAGCTTACCACTATCACTGAAACGGGAGGTGTACAATCAATGCATTCTACCTGTGCTAACATATGGGGCAGAAGCTTGGAGATTGTCAAAGAAGCTCGAGAACAAGTTAAGGATCGCGCAAAGAGCGATAGAACGAAGAATGTTGAAAAACATGGAGCTTGGCAGACCATGTACGTGATACGTAGGTTAAACAACCAGTGGACAATTAGGGTTACAGAATGGGTACGAAGAGAAGGGAAGCGCAGCCGATGACACCAGAAGATTAGGTGGGGTGATGAAATTGGTTGGCGCAGGACAAAGGTAATTGGCGATCGCAGGGAGTGGCCTTCGTCCTATAGCGGACATAAATAGGCTGATGATGAAGATGATCTTGAAGTTTGGACGTGGGCCAATCTAAATTTAGCGGAGAGCCAACTTCAATTTAGGACGAGCCAACTGCAAGTTTGAGGGTGGGGTGGACCAATTGAAATTTGGAGATGGACCAACTTAAAATTCGGAGTGAGCCACCTTAAATTTGGGAGTGCCTTAACTCTAAATTTGGGGGCGGGACAACCTAATTTTAGGGCTGGTCCAACTTGAAATTTAGGGATCAGCCAACTGAACTTCTTGTGTGGGCCAAGCTAAAGTTTCGGCTTGGACAAACTTAAATTTGTGGTGGACCAATTTGACATTTGGGTGTGGGCCGACTGAAATTCGCGGATGAGCCAACGTAAACTTGGGGCTAGGCCAACTTGAAATTTGGGGGTGGGCAAAATTTATTTTGGGGTTGGGCCAACTGAAATTTGGCCACTTGCTTACACATATTTAGACAACTTCTGTGGAGATTATGCATTTTTTTTTTCCTTTGAAATTTCACGAGCGCGAATAAATTTGAGTAAGAGGGACTAAACAGCCCACTTTCCAATTTACTTTAGTATTTTGTGTCACTTTGCTGTACCGCGGCGTTTGACCCATGTTTTTTAACGTTATGCAAGTTTAAAACAAATCCTGTAGAATTTACTCCGGTCATGTACTCTTTTTATTAGAGAATTATTTTTTCTTGGTTTCATGAATGAGTGTTTCTTCATAGCTTTTGTTTTGCTTCCTTTACATTGTTTTCTGTGCTGTATTTCTCATTTTAAATTATGATTTCATCTCGCACCTTAAATAACTCGAGTAGCATGACAGGCGCTTCTTTGGGCTAACATAAACTAATTTACCGCGGCAATGTTGACACCTCCGATTATTCATATATTGCATCAAACTTTCATGTTACTAAATTTCCTCATTTGGGCCCGGAAGGCAGTCTTCAATTTACGTAATGTTGTCACGTGCGAAGGCGTATCGTTCCGCAGCAGTATTGGCTTAATTCGTAATAAAGTTCATAACATAAATATATAGGAATTAGAAGCCTGCAGTGTTTAACCACTGTGAATTCTATAAGATATCATATCTAGAACAATTCGGCAAACTTCTGTTAAGTTGGCCGTTGCGTGTTGTGGCTAGACTTCCTCGAGATACCACATGTCATTTCCTTTCCTGGTGTCCCACAGCACTGTCGTTGCGGTTGCTGCAAATAAATGTGAAACATTTCTACTAGAAGTCTTGGTTTCGCTCGGAGGGCGAATCATTTGCAGCGATTTCAATGTATTAGAATATTACATGTTGCAAGGCTCGTATTCCTATCCACCAGTACAAATTGAAAAAAAAAACATTTGATTACTGATAAATGTCACCTCTCTCGTCTGTCATCTTATGGGGCAAAATAGCGCAGGTCTAGGGTTAAAGGGCTGAAAACGGGGCTGTATTATGGCATGTGCGAGCTAAAACACCTGTATTTACATTGCGCAAGAAACTTGAAAAAGAAATTGAGCATTTTCGACTGTATCACAACAAAGTAAAAAAAAAACATCGGTGAATAAGACATACAAACGGTATATTTTCGCTGCTGCTGTAGTTGTGCATGATGTATCGATAGTAACGTGGTTTCATATGCTTGTGTTCGTCCCTAAATATCTTCAGTTGGCAGTTGGCGTTGGTGCTGCCGATGTGCGTTTTTTATTGCGATATCAATTATATGAACACTGCAGAAGCGCTTTTGCCATCGGCGTCACCGTCGCTGTGATGTTCGGTATGAAATCTAAGGGCGATAACGCCGTCACCGCACGTCGCATGCTATGTGCGAGGGCTATGTGCGAGTGACGATGCGCATGTGCTATGTGCGAGCAATGAACGCGAGAAGCCGACCATCACGGCTCAATATGGCGCGTGCGAAGAAAGAAAGCGGAGAGCGAACGCGCCGTCTTCGGTCGCGCGAAAGGTCTGAAGGGGATGGGAGGGAGGAAGGGCGGCTTTGTGCTCCGGCAGCAACTGGGCGTTTCGCGAACGGGCGCAATTGAAACAGACGATTGCGGCTGAACCTCGTGCGCCAAATACGGATCAAAGCGGGGGGGGGGGGGGGGTGCAGCAAGGAAAGGATGATGGGGCGGCTTCGACTCCGCCAAGTCCGTACTTTCGGCGGCCGTATCTTGAAAGCAATCTTCAGACAGCTCATACCTTTGTACGCGCTGGATTCTCGCCGCTCAGTTTGCGTTGAAGCGATAGACAGCACGACGGTCAGTCACTTCGCTTACTGCTGCTTCCGCGCATGCTCACACCAGCATGTTGTGCAGGGAGTGTTCGCGCTCATTGGGTATGTGTTCATGTTGGCTTGTGCTCGTTGACAGCATGCTTGTTAATTCAGTTAGTAAGCGAATCTTTCCAAGTTTATACATTAGACAAAACTATTATCCTTACTTCGTATAGCTATGTACTAATTTGCAATAGTAATCGATGCTTCGATGTCTGACTACTTAGCTCAAGCGAAAGCTTTGCTGCAACATAGTCTTTCATAGCCCATAATGCAGTTTCGGAACTTTAAACGCCATAATTCAAGATTTTGACGACAAGGTCATCTTTGGAGGCGTGAGTTTGATTTAAGGTTTGTGGGGTCTCGGCATCTGACCCCTTTGTGCCATCAAATTAGGCTTTCTGAGACCTTCTAGACACTAGGATGACAAAAAAGAGGCGTAAAACTTAAGTTTGAAACAAAACTTACGCTCCAAGTTGGCGTAACTCTCTATGTACGCAGCAATAACTATGCGTAATTAACGCATAAAGGTCGAAATGACACCCACATGCGCTCGTTCAAGCTGGGCACGTCTGAACCCGGAACTGGAAGTGTCTTTCCGAATTGTAAACGCAACATAAAACGTAACCGATTAAAATTACAATTACTAAACATTAGTACATTACTTTAACTTTAGTTGCCACCCTACTTTTATCAATATCGCGCTAATAAAGTAAATAGAGCGAGCTGGACTGACTCCTTTAATGCGTCCTCTGCAGCCCTTCACACGTTCTTTATTTTAACTAAGGCTTGCTTTTCAGATTTTTCTTCGGTGATCTTTCCTCGTTTTCTTGTAAAGACATCAGCAGCGACACTAAAAAATCGTTCAATGTGCTCGCTGTACAGAATGGCTGTCTTGTAAAGTACGAACACTGTGTTCGCCAAATAGGATCTCTTATAATACACCAGCATTATTATTTCGGCCGGGGCGTACCCCTTCTCCAAACTGCACTGCGTGCGAAGAGATAGGAGACATTAAACACTATCTGTAGCCTTGCCCAGATTACCGATGCGTAAACGACGCCATGCTTAAAAACCTGAAAAGAATGAACTTCCGCATGCATGCCGGCAACGCCTTACGTTCCCAGGAAAGTCAGTTATAGCTACCAAAAGGTTTCAAGTCTTCTTCTGGCGTTCGTAAGAGAGTCTGGTTTAATGGACATGCGGTTACATACCGCAATGGTGTTGCAAGAGACGCCCAGGGGTAGGAATTGCCGGCGTCGATCGCCAGGCTAAACCCACCATTTGTGACAAACCACCTCCAACACCATCACCATAAGATTGTGGTTATTCAATGGCGCGATTCTCGCCGTCAGGGACCTTCATGAAGCGCAGCGCTTCATTGTTGCTAGAGTTGGGAGAAGGAACTCCCTATTGGGACAGTGAAAAACTGAACTATCTTCTACAGTTGATTCTCTAGCATCGAGGTCAGAAGCAGGTGTCCATATCGAGCCGCAGGAGCACCATTTCAATTTGTCGGCCAACATCTCGAAGGTCCTCCTGCCGGCGCTCTTCACTTGTTTTCAATTTTGACTTAAACGACTACTTGTAACGGACGTAAGCAAACGTTCGCATTACTTGAAAAGGTGGCCAAATCTCTAAAATAATTTAATATAATGTTGCAAACTATTCATCCTCAGAAATACTGTTCGCGTATTACAATCGTAAAAAACAGGTGTATGTGAATCACGTATATAGGAGGTGAGACGTAGCTTTTAACGGACACGAACGTATGTACATATCAGAGAAGTCGTGGGCTGCACTGAGCGCAGAACTCTTCAGCCGCAGCTCCTATCGCTTATGCAGGCCGCTCAAAAGCGCTGAAAGAGTGAGAAGGAGGGAGAGAGAAAAATTTACTATGGTAGAAAAGCTCAGAGGTCGGACTTCCAAGAGAGGCGTGCAAATCAGAAAGCCTGCCATGTTCGAGTGATCGAGACGTAGCTGCAGGACACTGATAATGGGAAATAAGTAACCCATGTGCACGTTTTCAACCCTGAACACTTTATTGTGTACTTAAGGTAATTTAACTACGGTGAACGTTACCGAGTAAACAAAATGATACCTCAAGTACTAAGTTATTAGAAACCGTAATTATTTACATGTAGTTCTCTACTTACAAGTGTGGTGGCTTTACTCAACGAAAGGTACGCGCCGATGCCGGAGATAGTGCAGTCTAAATATACGGGCCGGATCCGAAGGTGTGCGGACACGAAAACAAGAAGCAGGAAGTGGACCAGCACAAACATTCCGTTTCCTGTCTTCTTGCGCCCGCGTCTGCACGTCTGCCTTTAGCAAAGATTATCCGTACCAACAAGTTCAACTTTGTGTCATTCTAAACAAACCACGTGGTGCACTGCTACGCCCAAGAAAAACTTGTCTTTCTTTTATGTCCAACCGTTGTTGACTCGCCTCCTTGATTTCCTCCCCTTTCCTCGTTCGCAGCCGCTACTTGACTTCTTCACGGACCCCAGCCACAGGGTTGACGTGCTGCGCATGGTGGTGGACGCCGTGTCTGCCGCAGGCGACGCCCTGGTGCTCTCGTTCGCCTGGATGTACGCGAGCGGCTTCCTAGGGGCCACCGGGTGGGTCCTCTACCTCCTCGTCATGTCTGTGCTGCTGTTCCAGACTGTGTTCTGGACCGTGGTCGAGGTCATACGGGTGATGTACGTCATGGGATGATTCACTGCGCTGCGTAGAAAACTCGACAAGAACAAACGAAAAAATTCCCAAACTATACAAGCCATCCGCTTAATATGAAGTTACGCGATAAATTATTTTATCTTGTGATTTTCACTACATTTATCAAGCCCAAAAAAGGACCCTGATAACGCTATACCCAATATTTAAACTGCAGAACTCACTTGGGCGAATTCGAAACAAGAACCATTTTCTACCATCACCAAAAAAGCGAGCTCAAGCAGTTACCCTTCCCCCTCCATTTCTCGTCATCTTCCTTCTTCAATATTTCCACTCCACTTAAGTAGCCACCCCATAATTATTTCTTATTCGTTTCAGCAGCTCGCTATGGAAGAAACAGAACTGTCTAAGCACTTAAAAAAGCAAGCTGTTTCATTAACGAAGATACGTCCGCCTGCAGGAAAATTGATGTCTCCGAGCTGAGGCATCTTTTGTTGGCCCATCGTCGAAAGTTCTTTTTCTAGTGAATGATTCTATGTCTGCCTATGCATTATATGTGAAAGAATAAGGTTGAAGATCAGTGTGCAGAATACGCAGGTAATGTTCAATAGCCTGGTAAGAGAATGATATTTGATGATTGGCAGTCAGCCTGTGGAATCTGTTCAAGTATACGTTCATGTAGGCAAAACACTCACAGGGGACCTCAATCGTGAGAAGGGAACTTGTCGCACAATTTTAAAAAATCTGAGGACACCTAAGCACTGCCTGCGAGTTGAGAATGCGAAAATACTCCAGTTGAACCCCGCTGATCAGTCCTCCGAGTTATGAATTCGCAGGCATGCGAGCGCATTGAGACGCTGGTTCAGCCCAGGAGGCGCTGGTATAGCCCATTGGGTACGATACTCGGCTTCTGAGCGTGGGGTCATAGATTCTGAACTGGCTGCCGCCAACATTTTATTGTGATAGCAATTATATGGACACTCCAGGCGCATTTCAGCCGTCGACGTCGACGTCGCCGTGAGGATCCGTATGAGTGAAAGTGTTTGAGCGTGTGCCGGCGAACGCGATTCATTCTCGGGCACGCGAGGGAGGTTCGCAGCCCGGATGCGTGCCCTCTCCTGTGGCGCGCGAGGCGAGGGGGGTCAGGCGAGGGAGGAAGGGCGTTCTTCTCCGGCGGCTGCCAGGGTATCTTGATGTCCTCCTCGCCTGCCGCTCCGTACACAGTGGAGACAACCGCGGCGTCTTCTACGGCGTTGGCCACGCGAAGCGAAGACGCCGTAGTAGATGCCTTTCCCGGACGCCGTATGGACCCGTTGCCGACGTTCATGTTTCTTGAAACCGTTCTGCGACGTGGCTAAAGTACGCGCCCACGCGACACTCATCTTCAAAGCGATCTGCGATGCTTGCAGAGTGCGCGTAGTGCCAATAGCATTGTATGCGCTGTGCTTTCGTCGTTTTGTTCGCGTTGACGCGACAGATGCACGGAGGACAACTGGCTCGCGGCTGCTGCCGCGATTCCTAACTCCAGCGTTTACACAGACAGCCTCCGCTGTCATCGAGCGAGATGTGTTTATGTTTAACTGCGCGCGCGTGACACCGTGCTGAGTTAAAACACGTTGACGGGCTATTGGTTTGAATCTATGATAAAATGCGTAAGCGCGACTCAACAAAGACGTAGAAAGAAGCAGACACGCAAAGACAACGCTGTCTCTGTGTGCCTATTTCTGTCTACGTCCTCGTTGAGCCACGCTTACATATCCTATCATTGTTAATTTACTTAGTAAGTGGATATTTACAAGTTCATACGGCCGATGAAAATCCTATTCTTACCTCGTACAGCTATCTACTAATTTGCTATCGCAATCCGTGCTTCGCCTTTTGGGCGGAACTGCGAATTTTAAAGCGAAAGCTTTACTGGCCGCGAACTTGTGATTTCGCCGTGGCGGTTCTCTGAGGATGCACATGACGTCAACATGCACGCGTTGCCACGGATATTTCTCTCTCTCTCTCGCTCCCTAGTCACTACTGCGCATGAGCCACTAGTAGCCCCGAGCCGCAGGTGTTCCGCCGGTGCGCAGCGCCGCGCCTTTCCGCCGCTGCAGTTTGGTATGACGTCACACCGCATTCCTCGTCGTTGCGCTCGCCTCCGCTCGCTTCGCCAACTGCGTCGCTTGCCTGATAACATGTCGGAGGATTGAAAAGGAGAGCTGGCGTGCGCCGCAACCACAGTTGAGGCGGCAGTATGGACGGCGACAATTCTGATAAGCAGGAGGAGGCCTGGAATCGACATCGGAACGAGATGAAGAGGAAACGAATCGCCCACGAAACAGACGAACAGCGCGCCGAACGACTGGCTAAACGCCACAACATCGACAGCCAGACTAACCTGGACTTGCAATCAAGATTAAGCAAGGCTAACCATGCTATGCCTTAGCTTTCGCCACGTATATCCTGGCATAGCCGAGCTAAGCCACTGCCAATTTCTTTTTTGCTCTTTTCAAATTTATTCTGTTTTATACATTATTCACTTTATAGTGATTACCGAGGCGAAGTTAGAACGCAGGCGAGAGCTTGCGCGGGGAACGAGCGCGCTAACACAGGCTTCCGAGAGCGAAAGCGAGGGTGACGTGGCGTCACGGTGATGCCCTCATGCAACGCCTGGCGTGCCAACGGAGCGGCAGGTTGTCCCATTCGTCCGTTCTGCTCCGTCGAGACATCCACGTGATGTGGCGTCGCAGCCAATGTGAATTTAGCTACCGTTTCGCTGCTACAGAGGCCGGCTTTTTCGCTCAATGAGCCATTTGATGCTCTCACACCAAAAATTGGCTGAAGCGCATATGTCTGGGATAATGTAGCCTAAAGTAACAGCTTACTGTTGTTGGCCGACAGCTGACATCAAGCTGCAGTTGGTTACGTGGCGTAGATACCGCGGCCACCGCGGGGTGCCGCCACGAGTCAAATGGCTAAGCGCACTGCGGGTCACCGATGGCAACCGCTTTTGGCTTACGTTTAGCGAGTCGTAGGCACCAAAGGCGGAAGTCGTAGAGTCTACGTCAGCGCCACGGTGACAATTAGAAATTGTAGCGTTGTGGGCACGCCCCACCGCGCCGTAGCCTTCGCAGTGAAATGCATTGAAGAAGGAACCGGGACACAGCCGAGGCCATCGTGTTTGATTTCGAATAGTTCCGCTTCTGCTGAACGCGTCGAAGTGCTTTTTGCGGTAAAGAAATTCTGAAATAGCCTATTTTCACTTCAGATGCTTTTCTCCACTTGGATAAAAAGTGGTTCAGGGTCCCTTTAAATTAAATTATGGGGTTTAACGTGCCAAAACCTCGGATTAGATGATGAGGCACGCCGCAGTGAGGAACACTGGATTAACTGTGACAACCTGGGTTTCTCTAAAGTGCACCCTATGCATGGTACAGGGGCGTTTTTTAGATTATACTCCCATCGAAATGCGGCCACCGCGGCTGGGATCTGATCCAGCGCCTTCGGGCTTATCAGCGCAATGCGTTAGCCACTACGCCACCACGGCGAGTCGCAACGCTCTTCGCCATACTGCGTCGTAAGTATGTATATTCTAATAAAGCGATAGCTGCGTTTGGCATAAGGTATAGGTGTTTTTTTTTTATCTTGCGCCACATCTCAAGACTGGTGCCATCCTCAGGATTCATTCCAAGTGAGCTTGCAAGGCATGTTCACTAGCTACAAAATTCGCGTATTTGAATATTTCCTGTAAATAATTAAATGAGCAATTACCTAGGAATAATTACGTTAATTATTCAATTAGACATTTCAATTTTTCGTAGAAGTAATGGCCGCTTCACCGAGTAATTTACATCACCGTTTAAAATTCTGCTATTTGACAGGCAATTTTTAAAGATATGGTGTAGACAGAAAAAAAACACCCTATATGTAGGTGTGCGCGCTTACATATAAGGATAGGTATGGTCCATCTGTAGCAATTTCTACGGAATATTCATAGCGGCATGGTATATGTAGCACGCTGATGACTGTGGTGTATATGTGCGTCATGTTTAATAGCAATAAGCAATAAGCAGTGGCTATGATGTTATGTATGTGGATTGTAGTTGACGTAGCAAACTCACACACAGCAGCAGTTAGAGCATGTCATAACTAACGGGTGAACATGAAATAGTAGAAGTCATGCAAATGTTAATTTTTCTATAGTACACGCAATACTGTTTATTTCCTTCCATACACATAACTAGAAGTTGAAACGGTCGGTTGACCATACATCGGTGACAGCCTGGCTTCTATAATCGCATTAATCCCATATATTCGATTATAATCGTATACTCTCGAGAAATTGCGGTGTCCAATCGAAGCCTTCGATTCCACATCAATTCGAAACAACTCTGTTCCAGTCGTCACGGAAATTTACTGGCCGCTGCGTGTCCACAGGGCCCTTATATAGGCGTTGCTTTTCCAGAACATGCTATGAGCCATTGCGCAAGTGGAGGAAGCGGACGGCCTCCGTTGAACTGCTGCTTCAAGGCCGTGACGAACCGGTCGGTGACGTCCGCATGCAGAACTGGCAAGCCACCGCTGAGGAGAAGAAGAAAGTGTCCGTGGTCAGCCCCTCCGGCAAGCCATTCCTTGCCTTGCCTAATCGGCTATTAACGGGGTGGGTGAAGCCAACGCCACTTGAATGAATGAATGAATGAATGAATGAATGGATGAATGAATGAATGAATGAATGAATGAATGAATGAATGAATGAATGAGATTTATTATATAGTGGAGGAGCATCGAGACACTGCGTCCAACAGAGCTTGACGGGCTCCCGAGCACTGCATTTTCCGCCAGCAAATTGTGGTAACCAGTCTGCGCAAACGTGGTAGGCACAAGAACAAGCGCACCAATCGGAAGAAATGAAACGAAAAATATAGTATACAACTATACAAGAATTTAAAGAACACGCGCGAACACGCCGAAACAGAAAGCGTTCATCAGTATAGCAGAGTCGCGAATCATTTAGAATGTTGTCTAAATGCGATATGGTACAGGATAACAGGCATCTCAATACTACGAAGGCCACCTAGGGACGGCGACGCGCAGCGGTAGTTCGGGGGATATGACGTTGGACTGCTGGCTGAGCTCAAGGTTGCCGGCTCGATCGTGGCCGCGGCAGCCCATATTGCTGCGTGGGGCGAAATGCAAAGAACGCTCGTGTATACTGTACAGTGCACACATGTTAAGGTGACACTACAGAGAAAAATGGTTTCTTCTGCATCAGTAAATCACCTTGCTATGACGCCAGAAACACCACTCTTACCACGATAAGACGTTTGATAAACCAGAATAAGCGCAAGAACGAAAGACGGGTGGCGACGCCTCCTTGAAGTTCCCGCACCTGGTCGCTGTGACATCATGGATTTTGATGGCATCCTTTAGGGCCTACTTAATTATATAGCGGTACAGATTGACTACATTGTGTTCTAAAGGAACCAAATGTTAAACATGGCAAGTTTCGGGAACCTTTACTCAGCCAACGCGGCCCAAATGCGAAAACATAATTTGGTATCCCTGACGTCACACTAACGTGCACGCGTCGGTTTTCCGGCGCGAAATTCAAATACCGATACTTCGACCTTCATTTTCTCATCTAATAATCAAACTGTTATTGTGAACTGACTGCCTGCGCGGTTCTCAAACAATGCTTTATTAATCTCAACTGATTTATCGTTTTGCCCCCCTCCCCCCTTTAGTGTCCCTTTAAAGGCACCCGAGATAGCATACACACGGAGTCCACCCCTACTGCGTGCCTTGTAGAAAGTCGTGGTTTGGCACGCAAAACGACAAAGCTTATTTGCTTATTATTTTTACTCTAAATCATACACAGGAAGTTCTCAACAAGGCCACGCAAATTCATTTTCAATTTTTCGGTTGACCCTACAAAACCAATTTTACGCTTACAAATCCAGCAAAGGAGAGGTACAATCCAAAATGAACATAATGATGTCTCTAATACTGAGAACCATCAGGGTATATTGATTACTCATTTCTTAAACTTTGAAATAAAACTCAATTTCTTGGCTTTGTGAGGAATATGAACTGTTAAGCATACTTATGAGTTTACCCCCCGGTGGCTTAGCGGCTAAGGTGTTGGGCTGATAACCACGAGGTCGCGGGATTGAATCCCGGCCACGGCATTTCCATGGAGACGAAAACGCCCCTCTACCTAGATTTAGGTGCACCTTGAAGAACCCCATGTGGTCGAAATTTCCGGAGTCCTTCACTATGGCGTGCCTCAAAAATATCGAGTTTCCGAACGTAAAACCCCGTCATTCTTTTCCGTTTGAAAATAGCCATTCTGTATTATCTACGTAGCCAGGCTTCACTTAAGCTGAGTCACGTTGCCATGCGATAATTCGGGGGTCCTGTGTCTTCTGGACACGAAGGCCACATAACCCGTAATTCTGAAGCTCCGCCCCTTTTAGGCGCTGGAGGTGCACCTACCGTGCAACTGTCGCGCATATGTTCCGGTGGCGCGCGTCCATTGGTGCAATGATTGGACACCGGGCGCCGCTCCCCACTAGAGTTTCCTACAATTATTACTAGAGGGAACTCCCGTGCGGCGATCGTTCAGCCACCACGGGAATGATGGGTAGTACCACGGCCGCTGGTAGTACGTGGATTGGTATGATCTTCATGCTTGGGGCTTCAGAAGTTCTTGTGGCTTCGTTTATTATGCTTTATCTTGGCCTAAGCTCGCTTAAATTTCAAAGCAAGTTGTGCTTTTTTTTATGCAGAAGGCAGACTGCAAGAACGCATAATCGTTGTTAATTGCAGTGCTACCGCCAGTCCGTGCGTCCGTGGCGTAATGGTTTCAATATGAAACTTTTGTGTTAGGTGCCCTGTGTTCGAATGCTGCCGTCGGCAAATTTTAATAATGCTCCTCGAAATATTTATAACGCAGTCATTTTTTAAACATTATCGCTGTGCGCACTCACGAAGCCATTTAAAGCCAGAAGGGCGAAGTTTAGGCAAATCCATGTTCTGCCCATCATTCCCATGCTGGCCGAACATGCCTGGCTTGCAGCTCCCGTAGACACTAGCGCCACCAGAGCTCCGTTTGTTCTCGTCAAAAACTTGAGCTCTGGTATGAACGACTTTAGCGATATAATAGTGCGGCAATATAACCCGCATATATGCTTCATGTCATGGCATATAGCATACCTATACCTAAGTATACAGGTTGTCCCACAAGAGCCAAAGTTTTAAAATGGAAGGCACTCCGGATGCCAGTTGAACCGAATGCATAATGCTGGCACTGGCCTTGAGTTAGGCTATCTTTTATTTTCCCCTTACCTAAAGGATTAGTTATGTTTAATTAATCAGTTTTTTAAGTATTGGCTGCACACCCCAAATGTGATACGCGAAGTTGTAGAGCACCTTGAGAAACCTCTCAATAAATTGTTTCCAACATGGTATATCTCACGTGGTCCTTTTTTCCTCGTTCCAAAGAAAGCCCGCGAAATATGAAAAAATACCACGTTACGGGGCGCTTGCGCACTGGATCGACCGTAGCGTTTATAGGCAAGGCGGCTGGAAGATTGGGACAGTGCGGAACGTGCGCTGGACGCTTCATAAGCTGACGTCCCCGTTTCATGCGCGACACACGATCACTAAACTGAGCTCCGGAGGCTTCGCAGCTCAGTTTCTCTGACGTATCCTTTTTTTTTTAACGTTGGCTATCAGCACCCCGAACGTCACGTCACTAGTCCGAGTTGTTTAAGGGCCGGCCCCTACGCCAAAACGAGAACAGTGTTCATTGAGGCGGAGAGAGGAGCGGGAGGGGGGGAGGAGCCATCGTCACGAAAGAAGGGCGATCCTCCGGCTCCAATGTAGCAGAAGGCAAGAAATGGGTGTGGCTTGCGGGTTGCTTGTCGAGGCAACGGGAGAGAGTCTTCGCTTCGAGGCAAGTAGCTCACTTCCTCATACTTGGAACTTTTTGTATGCCTCAATCTCGGCTGCCTGCTACACACCGAACAAAAAATTATTCCGGTGGAGTGCTCCTTGGATGGCGCTTTGCAGGTTGCGTATAACCGAAAGTTCGGACGGAGACGGGTGAGGTGCACTCTATATACCTCTCGGTCCTCAATTATCAGTGCGCAGCCTGAAAAATTTGTTTCTTTCCATAGGAAGTTGTCTTGGGTAAAGTATATCAAAAGTAACAGACAGACACTACGCCTTTATACAGGCGCATTATTGTTACATGATTATACTTTGAATATGTTAATTGCGGGCGTTCTCACCAAATCAACGAGCATTTATGGCCACGGCGGCCGCATTTCGATGGGGGCGAAATGCGAAAACACCCGTGTGCTTAGATTTAGGTGCACGTTAAAGAACCCCAGGTGGTCAAAAATTTCCGGAGTCCTCCACTACGGCGTGCCTCATAATCAGAAAGTGGTTTTGGCACGTAAAACCCCAAATATATATATATATAACGAGCATTTATTTCTGACACATTTCATGCGGAGTTGTTTCTTTCGGCCTTACAAACATAAATATCCACGAAAATAATCCCCACTAGCACTGTTCTTTTTTTAAGCTGGAATTCGTGAAGAGCGCGAGCCAGCGCGTGCATATGCGAAAACACGTTAAAGTGACATTTTTGCGGCAATACACGTGCAGAGGCAGCAATTGACTGATTTGCGCATTCTCCTCATATATACAAATATACGCTTGGTCTTTATAAGTATAGCAGTTGCTTGTGTGAAAAAAAATTTTACTGATGCAGTTTTGTATGCAGTTAAATAATACGACATGAAATAAAATAATAGTGACTAAATAGGTTACTGAGTCTGCGCTCCGAAACAACCACTCAACTAGAAATGGCATCTTGCCAATAGAACAAATTCGAGGGTTTTGCGTACCGCAGCCGCAATGAGGTTATTAGGCACGCCGTAGTGGGAGAACTCCGGATCAGCTTTGACGTGCACGGTGCACGAGCTTTTTTTTCTTTTTTTTTTTTGCATCCACGGCCAGGAGTAAAACCCGCTGTTTGGATCGCACCGCTGGTACGATCTGTTGGGAACTCGGCGCTGACGCCCGTGGTTGTACCTGGGTCGCAAGCCCCAAGGGTAGCGTTGGCCTGGCGGCCTGGGGTACAACTGGAAGCATCCGAAGGTCCCGGCAAAGCATGAGTCGACTGGTAACAACGAAACAACTTGTTTATTTTAACATCGCAAAGAGTTGGCGGTCAGGTTTGACCGAAGTAGAGAGACGGGAGAGCACTTCACTCAACAGAAGAAATCGGAGCCCTCCTTTTGGCGTCCGGGGGCAGCTGTTTTTATACTCTCGCAGTTGAGGGCAAGAAGGAACCCCTCAAAAGACGAGCACGTGAATGTACAATGGGCTAATGGTGACGCACACTGTCGTAGCGCTGCCGTAGCACCATGTCGAGCACGACCTCGTAGCACCCTGTCGTAGCGCTGCCGTAGCACCATGTCGAGCACGATCTCGTAGCACCCTGTCGTAGCGCTGCCGGTCGGGCACAATGACGGTAATGAGAGGATGATCCCTGCTTTCGCATCGCCTGGTTCGGGCACAATGACTGGAATGAGAGGGTGATCCTTTGCGGTCGCATCGCCGCAGTCGCGCCTGGAAACACCTGCCGATGAGTGTTGCGGCGACGACGATCGGGCCAAAATGTCTGCCGCCCCGCCGCAGTCGCGCCGGCAAAACCACGTGTCGCAGGCGAAACGCAACAGACCGCCCCGCCGGGGGAAGGAGATCCCGATGGACAGGGGACTGCATCCGCTGTCCGGAGGGATGTCGCTCGATGATGCTCATAACCGAAGTCGGGCGTCCCTCGACGTTTCTTGAGCGCAGCGCACAGAGAAGGCCTCGTTCTCTCGTTCAGGTTCGCACGGGACACTGCAAAGTGACTTCGGGAGAGTTCACATTTTTGTTCTCGTTCCCGGCAAGCGTTAGAACTACGCTGAAACTCAACCGCTCAGTCAGCAAGCACGGCACAACCCTCACTAAGCCCTGCCAGGCTCTTTCCCCTTTTTATACCACTGCCTAGTTCCTTACAGTAGTCTAGCATCACTCAGAACGCGTCCACAAATTGAAAAATTGCACTAGAAAGCATATCATCACTTTGAAACACTAAACAAAAGCAATATGTTAAAAAAAATCCTGCCTCAGGAAGAAAAACATCAGTAACAAACAATTTTGAGGCTGATTCCTACGTTAGGGGCTTCGACTTAAGCCATCGGCGTTACCGTTGAGACTCCCCTTTTTGTAACGCACCTCAAAGGAATATTGTTGTAAAGCGAGGCTCCAGCGCAGGAGGCGGCCATTTTTGGGAGAGATGGTCTGCAGCCATTGGAGAGGGCAGTGATCCGTCTCAATGATAAACCTCGAGCCGGCTAGATAGCATGACAATTTCTGAACGGCCCACACGAGACACGCACACTCTTTCTCGGTGGCGCTATACGCCTGCTCACGACTGGACAGCTTACGACTAGCATACAGGACGGGGTGTTCTACTTCTCCATTTTCCCGTTGGCACAGTACAACGCCCATGCCTCGCTCACTAGCATCGCACTGAACAACGAACCCTTTTGTATAGTCTGGCGATCGTAGCACAGGCTGGTTTGTTAGGGCACTCTTTAGGGCGCTAAAAGCTCTTTCCTTTGTCTCGTCCCAGACGACTGTTTGAGGCTCTGTTTTTCTTAGAGCATCCGTCAGGGGAGCCGCGATATCAGAGTACCTAGGGATGTACCTCTGATAGTAGCCGGCGACACCCAAGAACGACCGAATATCGGTCTTTGTGCGCGGTTGCGGAAAGTCTCGCACAGCGGCCACTTTTATTTCAGAGGGGCGGCGACGACCCTGACCAATCACGTGACCGAGGTAGACAACCTCGGCCTGTACTAACTGGCACTTAGGAGCCTTGACTGTCAAGCCCGCTTCGCGCAGGCGGGTTAGCACTGCCCGCAAGTGCGTCATATGCTCAGACCAGGATGCGGAGAATATCGCTACGTCGTCTAGATACGGTAAAGCGAATTCTTGCTGTCCCCGCAACACTTTATCCATGAGGCTTGAAAAACAGTATGGCGCGTTCTTCAAACCAAAACTCAACACTTTAGGACGGAATGTTCCCATTGGTGAAATGAACGCCGCATACCTACTAGCCTCTTCTGTAAGTGGAACCTGCCAATAACCCCTGACAAGATCTAGGGTGGAAATAAACTGAGCGCTACTAACTTTCTCAAGGCGCTCCTCGATGTTAGGGATCGGATAAATTTGATCCTTAGTGATGGAATTAAGCCTGCGGTAGTCGACGCAAGGACGAGGTTCCTTGCCCGGTACCTCAACTAAAATCAAAGGGGAGGTATAATCACTCTCACCTGCCTCAATAACACCGAGCTGTAGCATTTTCTTTACCTCAGCCTCCATAATATCGCTCTGGCGGGGTGACACCCGATACGCCTTGGATCGTACTGGCTCTGGGGAGGTAAGTTCTATATCATGAGTAAGTACAGGAGTCCTACCAGGCCTCTCAGAGAACAGACCTTGAAACTCTTGTAATAGCTGGTGTAGTTCGGTTTTCTGCTCGGGCGACAGCGGTGCTTTACTGATAAGGTCACTAATGACTGGACCGGTGTCTTCCCTGTTCGTCACTGAGCCTAGTCCCGGAAGCTCGACCGGAAGCTCTTCAGGAACGTTTACCATCATGCACACCACTGCTTCCCTTTGTCTATAAGGTTTGAGCAGATTACAGTGGTAAACTTGCTGTGCTTTCCGCTTTCCTGGCAGACTTACCACGTAGTTAACGTCCCACAGTTTCTGAACAATTGGTGCTGGGCCCTCCCACTGCACGTCTAGTTTGTTGTTTAGCGATGTGCGCAATATCATGACCTCATCGCCAACCTCAAAACGACGGGCCCTGGCTGTCCGATCATAATAAACCTTGGCCCTCTGCTGGGCCTTTGTCATTGCTTCACCTGACAACTCCTGTGCCCTTCTTAAGCGTTCGAGGAGCTTAAGCACGTACTCCACCACGACTGGGTCGTCGCCCCTACCTTCCCACGATTCTCGAAGCATGCGAAGCGGAGATCGAAGCGAGCGACCGTACACCAGTTCAGCTGGCGAAAACCCCGTAGCTGCATGCGGCGCGGTTCTTAACGCAAACATCACCCCAGGCAGACACAGCTCCCAGTCAGTTTGATGTTCAAAACACAACGCTCTCAACACGCGCTTCATGACGGAGTGGAGCTTCTCAACGGAATTCGACTGTGGGTGGTACACTGAGCTGTGTAACAGCTTTACCCCACACCTTTCGAGAAAAGTTGTCGTCAAAGCGCTAGTAAACACTGTGCCCTGATCTGATTGGATTTCCGCAGGAAAACCAACTCGCGCAAATATGGACAGTAGTGCATTGACTATCTCAACTGAGCTGAGTTCTTTAAGCGGCACTGCTTCAGGGAACTTTGTCGCTGGGCAGATCACAGTCAAAATGTGTCTGTACCCCGTGGCTGTTACCGGCAGAGGTCCCACAGTATCAATAACGAGCCGTCTAAAAGGCTCCGTTATGATAGGTACCAATTTCAACGGCGCCCTTGATTTGTCCCCTGGTTTGCCCACCCGCTGACAAGTGTCACATGTCCTCACGAAATGGTCTGCGTCCCGAAAACACCCTGGCCAATAGTACTCTTGCAAGAGACGGTCCTTAGTTTTCTTAACTCCTAGGTGTCCGGACCACGAACCCCCGTGTGACAAGCGCAACAGATCCTGACGATAGCATTGAGGCACGATCAGCTGATCGAGCTCCACTCCTCGGCGGTCTAGATACTTCCGGTACAGGACTCCACCTCTTTCCACAAAACGCGCAGTTTTCCTGGCGATACCTTCTTTGACATTGCAGCGTATGTTTTCTAGGCTACCATCCTTCTTTTGCTCGGCTATCAAAGCCGACCGGCTGACTTTTAGCAACCTATCAAGTCCGTCGGACGTAGGCGCGATGAGAAAATCAGTAGATAGCTCTTCTAGCTTTCCCGTGTCGGGCGTTTCCTCTCCAGTATCTGGCGCCTTTAACGTTACAGACTCAAGTTTATTCAGTTCGGGCGTGCTCTGAATATCAGCTTGCTGCGCCTCTGACCCTTTTTCGTTGTTTGATAACGTCGGCCCCGCAACTACCGCCTTTGCAGCGAGCTCCCGAACCTTCGATCTGGTTAAGGCCTGAACACTAGCTTCACCAAACAAAAGCCCCTTCTCGCGCAGGAGGTGATCGGACCTGTTTGAAAATAGGTACGGGTACTGGGGTGGCAGCATAGATGACACTGCCGCCTCCGTCTCAAGCGCTCCGAAAGGTCCTTCAATAAGCACTTTTGCTACCGGCAGACACACGCTATGAGCTTCCACGGCTTGCTTGATCCATGCGCACTCGCCCGTGAACATATGGGGTTCTACGTAAGACGGGTGAACTACATCCATCGTAGCTGCGGAATCGCGAAGCACTCGGCACTCTTTCCCGTTCACGAGGAGGTCTCGCATGTAAGGCTCGAGAAGCTTCATGTTCTCGTCAGTGCTGCCTATTGAAAAAAACACAACTTTTGGGGTTGTTTCCGGACACTGCGCCGAAAAGTGACCCGGCTTCTGGCACGTATAACAAACGCGCGCTTGCCTCATCTCGAACCGCTTTCTGCGTTCGGCTTCGGCTGCCGCCGTCTCCTTAGGTTCGGTCGCACTGCTTCCACTCGCATCCGCACTACGCGTGTTCCCCTTTGCTCTCATGGGTGTGAACTTCGGCCTCTCAAACTTCGAGCCAAATTCACCCTTTTTACCGTCCTTAGCTCCGCGAGCCCGACGCGTCACAAACTCCTCGGCTAGCTCAGCGGCTTTAGCCACCGTACAAACGTCTGGCCTATCCAAGACCCAGTATCGCACGTTCTCCGGTAGCCGACTATAAAACTGTTCTAGCCCGAAACACTGCAGAACTTTATCGTGGTCACCAAACGCTTTCTCTTCTTTGAGCCACTCCTGCATGTTCGACATAAGCCTATACGCAAACTCTGTATATGACTCACTTTTGCCTTTCTCATTTTCCCGAAACTTCCGACGGAACGCTTCCGCAGACAGCCGGTACTTTTTTAGCAGACTCGATTTTACTTTGTCGAAATCCTCTGCTTCCTCTCTATCCAAGCGAGCGACTACGTCGGCCGCCTCGCCGGGTAACAAAGTGAGCAAGCGCTGTGGCCACGTTTCCCGAGAGAACCCCTGCTTCTCGCACGTTCGCTCAAAGTTAACCAGGAACAAACCAATGTCCTCTCCAAGCTTAAACGGCCGCATCAGGTCAGTCATTTTGAACAATACTCGTTCTCCTGCACCGTGTGCCTGACTTCCATTACGAGCGCGTTCCATCTCTACCTCGAGACGCTTCATTTCCAAAGCGTGTTCGCGCTCTTCTTTTTTCTCTTGTTGCTCTCGCTCTTTCTGTTCTTTACGTTCACGCTCTTCTTTTTCTTTCTGTTCTTTAAGTTCGCGCTCCTGTCTCTCTTTTTGCTCTTTAAGTTCGCGCTCCTGTCTTTTTGACCTCTCCTCAATAGTCTCAAGGCATTCCGACAGCTCGTCATCCTCAGCCTCTAACTCAAGAATAGCCTTTAGCAGTTCTGGTTTTCTGAGTTTGTCCGAGACATCCAGACCCAACTCTCTTGCAAGCTCCAACAATTTCGGTTTGCGCAACGACTTCAAATCCATGGCTGCTCTGAATGCTGCTTTCTCTACTGCTTACTATTGTCTTGCCGCAAACTAACCCGGCAGCAACGACAACCACAATTACCAGCTCTGTTTCTGACACTAACAAAAGCCTGGCAAAGCTCAGAAGAAGAAAGTCCCGCACTCACCAAACCTCGCAGCCAAGAGTCCAGCGCAGTCGTTCCGCTGCAGGCAACCAGTCATCACACAGGGCTCGTTGCACTGCTCCCGGATCGTCGTTGAGCTGTTCAGCATACAGTCAACTGCATCTCTTCGCTGCTGGCCTCCGTTGTCGCGATCTCACCGCTGGCAGACAGTTGTTTGAAGTCGGAGGCGATCCCACCGCTGCCACCAGATGTTTGGATCGCACCGCTGGTACGATCTGTTGGGAACTCGGCGCTGACGCCCGTGGTTGTACCTGGGTCGCAAGCCCCAAGGGTAGCGTTGGCCTGGCGGCCTGGGGTACAACTGGAAGCATCCGAAGGTCCCGGCAAAGCATGAGTCGACTGGTAACAACGAAACAACTTGTTTATTTTAACATCGCAAAGAGTTGGCGGTCAGGTTTGACCGAAGTAGAGAGACGGGAGAGCACTTCACTCAACAGAAGAAATCGGAGCCCTCCTTTTGGCGTCCGGGGGCAGCTGTTTTTATACTCTCGCAGTTGAGGGCAAGAAGGAACCCCTCAAAAGACGAGCACGTGAATGTACAATGGGCTAATGGTGACGCACACTGTCGTAGCGCTGCCGTAGCACCATGTCGAGCACGACCTCGTAGCACCCTGTCGTAGCGCTGCCGTAGCACCATGTCGAGCACGATCTCGTAGCACCCTGTCGTAGCGCTGCCGGTCGGGCACAATGACGGTAATGAGAGGATGATCCCTGCTTTCGCATCGCCTGGTTCGGGCACAATGACTGGAATGAGAGGGTGATCCTTTGCGGTCGCATCGCCGCAGTCGCGCCTGGAAACACCTGCCGATGAGTGTTGCGGCGACGACGATCGGGCCAAAATGTCTGCCGCCCCGCCGCAGTCGCGCCGGCAAAACCACGTGTCGCAGGCGAAACGCAACACCGCGACCTCGTGCTTTGCAGCAAGGCCATAGCGACAGAATTACCACGGCCGATGGTATTCGATTAGTAAAATTTGGGCATTTGCTATTGTGCACCAATTACAGGCCGTCCAGAGGGCCCGCGACGTCGCTGAGAGACACCACCTCCTGGTCCCGTCGTGGGCGGAGCCACCAACTTGATTGGGGAGCCTTCGGTTCCGCCCAATCAAGTTCCTTACGACACTCCAATAAAGTTCTTGTCACTGTCACTTGCTATTGAACATTTCAATGCTTTAATCGCTATCAAATTTGGTCAGAATTATAGATTTCATGTCGGGAAAATAAACTGACAAACTGTATTCCGTTCTGTTTTCAGAAGAGAGGCTGGAAGAGAAAGTGCAACGGATCTCCGTTGGGGACGCGCATCCGATGCTTCCTTTGCGCAAGGGAGCAAGGGATACACCCGCTGACCTGCACGCCCAGTGACACAACGCACCAGTCGTTCCGGCGGGCGTTCCTTGAACTCTAGCTTTTGCACGACCACCCGATGCATGCCTTTTGTCGTACTGTCGCCGTACTTTTCGTAAAGCGGTGTGCTGCATTACCCATGTTTCGCCCGCTAACGTTTCACGGTTTCCTTGTTTTGGAATTTTTGTAACTTCGTGTCACACGTCTTACTTTAAATTTTAATGTGTACTTGTGAACACGATTGAAGGTAAAGTTAGCCTTACTTCGTTTTTCAATAAATATGCTCGCTGTCTTCCTAAACAATGGGCTAACACTCAATCGGGAAACATAGGAGCTCGAGATGGTGACACATATATATAATCTGAAAGAAACGTTCCCGGCAAAAGAAAGAAAACCTTCCTGAGCATCGCTATAGGTTTGGTTTTATGCACAAGCACGGAACTTGCACATAGTACACCTGGGCCTCGGGAAAAGAAGCTGCACTTTAGTTGGAAAAATTAAATTATGGGGTTTTACGTGCTAGAACCACTTCCTGATTATGAGGCACGCCGTAGTGGAGGACTCCGGAAGTTTCGACCACCTGAGCTTCTTTAACGTGCGCCTAAATGTAAGTACACGGGTGTTTTCGCACTTCGCCCCCATCGAAATGCGGCCGCGGTGGCCGGGATTCCATCCCGCGACCTCGTGCTCAGCAGCCCAACACCATTAGCGGCGAGAATTAGGAGCGGCGCCCTCTGGCGAGTGCCGTCACGGCCAGGACGCCACTCGCTCCGGCTCGCTCGGATGCCGCGCACGCTCGTTCCTTTCGTGTATGCTTGGGGTATGGGTGGTTCGAGCCGTACGTACTGAAGGATACGTCGGCTTCTTTCAGCTGACATGCCTTAACCACAGTAGACAGATTTAGTTATACGTACGTAGAGGCTTCACGTACGCAAACGTGAAAGGCCTACGTACCCTACGTGCACGCCATCTGAAACGCTTTTAGCTACATGTACGCGACGCAAGCCAAGAGGGACCCCGTAGCTCCATCTATCGGGAAATGTGAACACGGCGGTAGCCAATTCAATCCTGTCGCCGTGTTTCGATGCGAGCCGTCTGCGCGCGCGCGGCCCGCTATCGCTTGTTCGCGATCTTGCGGAACTCACGCGCGAAGCTGTCTACGTGCGCAAGAAACGCACGCAAAGAATTGAATCTCATGTACGTCCATGAGACGGGCGCGCGCCCGCTACGTTCTACGCATGCGCACTGCTCACACGTAGAAGCTCTACGTACGCAAAGCCTCTACGTACGTGTAACTAAAACTGTCTAATATCTTCTTCAAAAGCGCATGAGTGGAGAAACTTTGCGGCTGGGATATCGCAAGCTATGTAGCGTTAAAAGGGTCTACTGGTTTTGCAATGCACATATGCGCCGTGTCTACCCGTAAATTTTGCGTAAAAAGAATGTCTGCAAATTCAACACGCGAAGTTGTGTATGATGCCTCGCTAAACATTTAATTATTAAATTATGGGGTTTTACGTGCCAAAACCACTTTCTGATTATGAGGCACGCCGTAGTGGAGGACTCCGGAAATTTCGACCACCTGGGGTTCCTTAACGTGCTCCTAAATCTAAGTACACGGGTGTTTTCACCCCCATCGAAATGCCGCCGACGTGGCCGGGATTCGATCCCGCGACCTCGTGTTCAGCCGCCTAACACCATAGCCACTGAGCAACCGCGGCGGGTTCGCTAAACATTTAACATTCCCTTAGTATTTAGCTATGAGCGACATTGCATTTTACTTGGAAGAAAAATCTTGGTAACTGGCGTCAGCATGTTATCCGATGTTAGAAAGACACTGCCCAGCAAAGCTGTCATCATGATTCTTATTACTCTGGTGTGTTGTTCTTTTCAAATATGGCCATTCCGTAAAACATAGGCGCGGATTTCTTATGAAAAAGTTTGCTGCTACTTTCGTCCTCCTCTGAAACAGGCCTCCAAAAAACGAATTCATCATGGCTGCTAACACAAGGGCGCGTCATGTAAAGTATTTATATAGTTAATTCACAAACACCATAGTAGCAATCACCTGAGAGAAAAGTTTAGTTGTTAAGATCGAAAGCCAATCAATTGAAAGTGATGAAATCTTTCATAGTGGCCCTCAGTAGCCTTTATCGACAATATGGCACACCCCTTATCACGTAACGGTAACAATCGACTGTCGGTATGGCGAGGCACGCTATGTTCGCGAAACCCATCAGTTCACTACAACTTCGACTGGAAACTATAAAGCACTTTTTACAGCGCCAACGGGAGTGGCTAAACTGTTCTCGAGCTACTACAGCGCAGCTTAGATTGCCTAGAAAAGGAAAATTCAAGCGCCTTCTGTCTCATGATGTCTCGATGCAGCGTTCTTTAATTATACACACGGATAACTATTCGCTTCGTCGGTACATAAAAGAGAACCTTGCCCAACTGCAGTCTAAATAAAATTTGCTCCAATCCAATCGCAAGCATTCATAAAGAAAGCACCACAGGCGTTGCATATACTTTCACTTGATTTCTGACCATCCACCGGGGAATTTCGATATCTTCAATGTGTCCCATACTACTAATGAGTGACGCTTCGACTTCTTTCTGGCTGCAGCCATGCGGTCCAACAGGCATACTTCACTAAAAAAATTGGACCGAGCAGCCTGTGTCAGTTAATTCGCCAAACAGATTGGTCATGTATATTCCTCAATGAACAAGCACCAGTAAATTTCTCGAGTGAGTTGAACGTCTATCACGGAAAAGGAAATATATATTGGTACATTCGTATTTGTATTCTGTAAATAGCTGTAAGCCTTCATTAACGTTACTTCAAATTTCCGCCGCTTAAACTAAACACGTGAAGAACCGCCTAATGTTGACAAGCAGTTAAAGAAGTAATTGGTGCTTGTAGAATCTAAACTCCAGTATTAGTTAAGTTCCCGTGTTACTGCAGGGCGTTTCTGTGAAGAAATGCAAAAATTCGATATTATACCATGAACAATCCTAGGTGAACAAACCTGTTTTACCGGATTAAAGTCAACTAAACTGTTGTAGAAGTCATATATAGCCAGCGTTTGAGACATACTCATTGCACCGCGGCAGGTATTGTATCATAACTGGATTTCTGTATGCTATGTTTTTGCGATTGTCCATTCGCGCATGAAAAACCCGGAATGGGCTCTTTTGCGCTCCTTCGGCTGGCACTGTAGCGTTGCCTTTGAGAGCTGCATTGTTGTCTAAGAAATAAGTTCTTTGAATAAGTGTTCGCAAAGGAAGACGTCGTAAAAATATATTTGAGACGACCACCATAAGTATACAAGCAGAAAGAACAAGGGCGAACAAACGAAAACACCGCAGAAAGCGCCCGGACAACGCCCGAACTGTAGCAGACGACAGGCGCGAGTCCTTGCCCTGACGTCACGCGAGCGGCGTTCGCAGCGCCCCTGTAATTCGTTCTCGGGGCTAATAGCCACTGAGCAACCACGACGGGTGCTTTAATTCTTTGGGAATATCGCCCAGTTTGCAGTCGTCCGTCCGTCCGTCCGTCCGTCCGTCCGTCCGTCCGTTCGTCTGTCTGTCTGTCTGTCTGTCTGTCTGTCTGTCTGTCTGTCTGTCTGTCTGTCTGTCTGTCTGTCTGTCTGTCTGTTTGTCTGTCTGTCTGTCTGTCTGTCTGTCTGTCTGTCTGTCTGAATGAATGAAAAGGACGCTTGAAACCAAGAACATGTCCAATGGTAAAAAAATTTGTTTCTTGCAAACACAAATGTGCAGTGACGTGTGCAGTACACACGTCACTTCTTCGACCCTCTCTAAGAAGGCCGAGGTTTCTTTGGCCGCTGTAACTCGGGTGGGGCGATCCGGGGTGCCGTTCGAGCCAGAAGCTGACGCATGGACACTCTCTACGTCTCGTGGGACTGCCATTTCTGCGCTGAGTCCATCCAGGCTTGGCGAGAATCGAACGCTGCTGTCAACTCCGAGGCTGACGCTGTTTTCTGATGATGATGACGTCGGGAGCGGTAGGGCTACGGGATTGATTTCATCGCCGCCGACAACTTCGGCTGCCCCGGGCTCATTCAGATGCGACGGATGCGGCGTTGTAGGGGACGCAATTGAGGTAGATGAAGCCACAGCAGATTTCGTGGGTGTACCGACAGTAGAAATCGCAGGGTCAGGTGTTCAAGCCGTGTTTAAAACCTCGGTGCGATCAGGAGGACTGATGGTAACAGCCGAAGTGGAGGCGCTATCGCCCACAGTATGCGTGGCCTTCGCTGCTTGGGAGGCCAGCTAATATGGCGTGTTGCGATCCCCCATGTCATCAATAGCACGATCTCCTTTTTTGGTAGAGGAGGCTGGCGAACATGGCGCATTGTAGTTGCCCGAGTTGCATGCTGCTTCTTTGTAATTTGCCGATGCTGGTTAAGATGGTATCAAAGCAATTTCTTTGGTTACGGCGTCACGCGCATTTGCGACCGCAGCTGACGCCGGTGGTATGGGGGCAAAGGCTCCAGCAGCAGCGTCCGAGTATGAACGCCGCACAAGGCACGCGACCGTAGGGTGACCATCCCCGCAACGCCCACAAGAACGGTCGCATCCGTCGCTTTCGTGGCCATGGATACCACAACGGTCACAGAATGTTGCGGTGCACTGTGTGCGGCAGTGGTTGCTGGGGCCACATCAATGAAACGCGCGTTGCAAGCCTTGGTAGTCAAACGTTACATTCACCAGAGGCTCGCCAGTAATTAGGGACAGGCATTTTAGTGCTCATTTTCATCCGAACGGAGCGGGTGCCCGTGAGCACGCCAGGTCGTCCGCTCACAAGACCAGCGGTGACAGACAGAAATTTGCTGTATGTTGATAGTGCCTGGACGAGGACTTCGTTCGGAAAGAAGGACGGCAAAAAAGAGGCAGGTTACGTCGGGGACCTGCGGTCCGACGGGAACGACAGGACAGCGCTCGTCACCGATGACAAGGCAGCCAGAATCGATGATTAGAGTCACGGAAGCCATGCTCTTGACGGTGACTTGGAAGATGAGGCCTCCCATGTGCTGAACGCAGTAGACCTCAGAGAGGCCAACTATTGAGGCCGTTGCGTCGACGACGGTCTCATTCCCCCTCGAGACAACATCGAAGACTTGGGCCTTCGAGAGAGTCCACGACGCTGTAGGTACCATGGCGTGAGAGGTGGACGTCCCTGACGTGAAACACGGAGGGACGTCAGCAGAAACTCTTGTTCCACTCTCCTTCTTCTTCTTCTTTGCTACTTTTATTCCGGGTGTCTGAAAATGAGAAATGAGTTGTCACTTTGCCCGTTGACACATACACAGCGACCAAAATTGGCATCAAAGAGGTTCACTTAAGAGCGTCACCGTCGCATACCCAGTGAAGCATATCCATGTGCGGTCCCCATACTTTTTGCATGTTATTTGCTGTAATAAGTGTAAGTTCACAGCAGAGGCTGTGACACATGCACCGGTAAGAACGCCCGCACAGCAAGAGCAGATACCTCGCGTTCCCACGTATGCGCATCCACGTGTGCACGTAAAAGTGTCGCCTGTTTTCATTCTTCTCGCCATTCCACCATTACGTATGCCCATGGCTAGCTCCCAGATTTACGTGATAGGCCAGCGGTCAGCGTGTTTGGCCCTGAAGTGCATATTGCCGCAGTCATCGGAGCTCGAACCTTAGTGTGGTGATGGCAGCTGAAACTTGATTTCGAGCAGTTATTTGGCAACACACTGCGCGTTTTGCCCGCGTTCGTAGGTAGCAGCTGGCGATTTGAATAAGATTTCAAAAGGATTCTATTAAAGGCCCTACGGGCAGAACTTACTTGTACCTGTTGAGTTAGATACAACTTCGCATTTCGTCATGCCTAATTAATGATTTATGTCAATCGAACAGCTGACGTTACTACAGTGTAAGGGTCACTGCGAATCCCTCGCTCCGCACGGTGGACAGGTAATTGCTGCTCAGGTCTCTCCTCAGCACCCCACACGGATTAACATTTCGCCTTTTACTAAAGCTTACCGTGAGGAAGGACACTCCAATGAGACTATAGGCCAATTTTTGTGAGGCCCCACTTGTTTGATTGGGTCTAATATGTTAACCCAAAAGCAGATTCTCGTGATACACCTGTGCGCTGGTCCTAGGTTCTTGACGCAGCACGTGCTTCCCGGCTGTCGTCATGCGTTAACTTTAAACGGGACAAGCCTGGGTTCGCTATCAGCACTGTTGTTTTATAAGTGACCGCGAGAGGCGACACCTGTTGTTAACGCGAGCACTATTCCTAGCACGGTCAGGACAATTTTCAATCGAAGCTTTCTTTGACTCTACTCTTCCTTCGACTTTTCCACTGCTCCTGTTGCTGTCGTGCACGACGCGTTGCAAGGTGGTTCAGAGCGTGCATATACTGCGACCAGAGAGGAAATGCGACGCGAGAAAATCGTTTTTACAGTTTAGACCTTTCCATGGCATCGCACGTTCACAATGCCCTCTGGAGCTCCCTGGCCGTAGCCACAATATCCTCTTGACAACTGTAACTATCCGCGAGCCACCTCAAAACCATTGCGAAAACAGCAGCGCTTGCCTACAGTGTATGGAGGCAGAGAATGGGTAGAATCGGCGAAATCACGAAACAAGTTTGCCACTCATCGCTCGCAGTTCCCATAGATGGGGGAGAAGTAAAAGACGACGTCAGAAGGCGAGGAAACGCTACTACTAGACTTGACTGTGGTCGCACGTCAAAGCAACGCTTCTGTGCCCGTCGCGGTAGCTTTGCGGCTATGGCATCACTCAAGGTTGTGGGTTCGATACTAACCGCGACAGCCACACTTCGAAGGAGCGAAATACGATATCGCTCGTGACTTCGATTTTGGTGCGCGTAAAGAACCCCAGAAGGTCCTTCACTACGGCATGCCTCATAATCAGATTGTGGTTTTGACATGTACAGCCCCATATTTCAATTTAACACTTCTGCCACGATGGAATGTGCCGTGTGGGGCAATGACAGTGCTAACTTTCTCGGAGGTTATGAACAATGGCGTGCAATGACTCAAAAAACATATCTTACTATGAATTATTTGTGCTACGCAAACAGAAGGGCGCACGCAAGGTAACGTTTAACAACAACTACCCACCCTAGTATTGGACTAACCGCGGAAGAAATTGAACATTCGCCGTGAACATCACCGTCAATTATCGTCAATCAAAGCAAACAGACCAGAAAGCATCAACTACATCGATTCCCACAGTGCGTGGGATCCGCAAAATTTTAAATGCACAAGCATTTGTATGCCTACCCAACGAGAATCCTGTGCGTTCGTCCCGTAAGATGAATTCAATGGCTCATACCCTCTAAACATTGGCTCATACTCCCGTAAACAAGCAAAAAATGCAATTGCTCATACGTACGTAATACAAGGTCTCAGCAAAGTGAATTGAACAATGTGTACATTTAATGATACAATTATACAACACACAGAACAACGTAAGTTTCAATAAAGAAGTTCAAAAAAAGCACCCGAACTAAAAATAAAGCATTGCATACCCCCTTCAGCAAATGTAGTGGTGGTTTTGCAACAGATTCGGTTGACATCTATGTTGATAAGGAGGCAGATAAGAGTTGATAAAGGTCTGCCCATGTTCGATAAGGCTGGTAACGACTGATGAGGGCTGATAAGGGTTTATACGTGTCGAATCAAGTTTCATATCATTGATAATGACACCGGTCTGCCCGGAGATAAGCAAGTGGCACAATGTTTACGAATAGTTCAGAAATTACCACAGAAGTTTTTGTGTGCTTTTAATATTGTTTCCACTGAATTATTCGATTGGCTTGCCATTCAACTACAGATAATATTTTACCTTTGTCAAGGATCACAAGCGGTTCGTCTGCCTATGTTGAAGCCTTTCATTCTTCAATTCCTTCCAATCTTCAAGACCTGCAAAAGTAGCACATTTGCGCATCAGCTGGCATCAACAGTGGTTCATGACGGGTATGCGTCCACTTTCTGAACAGCTCTCAAAGTTAAAACTAGACCTTATGGCAACAGCATGCTTTTGTTTTCATTCCGGAAGATCAGTTTCGAAACGTCAAAATATTGCTGCAAATCCATCTGCGTATGGCATCTTGGCAAATAGTATGTTATGCCTTGTGTTTTACGCAGTGTATGCTGTAAACAGGGCTAATATACCAGTAGTGCGAAGCGATTCAAGAGCTTCCGGTGGGTTTATCAAGCCTCACAATGATGCATACGATCGAGTTTTCCAACCGAACTTGGGAATAACTTCGAGAAAATACAGTTTGGGCGATCATCCGCTTGAGATGTTTTTAAATTATTCCAATAGTAGAGTATAAAACAGAATGTGTCTTGGGGGTCAGAGCATGATAAGCACATTGAAGCCAGCTGAAACACGCTTAACCCTTCGGTGCGCCATGCACTGTCCCGGAAAGTGTCTCGATTCATCACTGTATTATGTCCAAATTTTATTAATGTCCAGGATTTCCCTAACGCTATAGGGTTTTACCCATACGTTTGGTGGGGTGGCTAGATACCGGGAAAGAAAGTTTATGCGGATCCCACGCACTGTGGGAATCGATGTAAGCTGTGTTTTCTGTGCTGTTTGCTCTGATTGGCGATAATTAACGTCGACCCACGAAGCACACCAGCAATGGTCCCAAGCATGGCTCAATGCTGGCAGAAATTGGTAGCACTCCTGTACCAACGCAGGCATAATGGTCAAATTGAGCCCAGTCCAATGCTGGCCCAGAGTTAAGGCCAAGGTTTTTCGAACATTATGCCAACGCAGCAGCCAATCTGTTGCTAGCGCAGCGCCAGCGCTGAGCCATATCGCTGCCATTATTATTGTCAGCTTAAGCGGAAGCTTTAGCTTGGGTGCCCCTGTCTAAATAAATGTGAAAGGAGAATTCCTTTTTCTCGGCTACCACTGCACGAAATTTGGCGAGGTTTGTTGCGTTTAAAAGAAAAACATGAAGGCTAGTGACTGTTAGTTTTGAATTGTTTATTTAGATTGCCGATTTTTTATAACAAATCGGTAAAAATCAAACATATTCGGAAAGCTAAACTACCAAGTTTACAACTCTGTAACTCAGCAATGAATAATGATATCACAATTCCGTCAATTGCATCTAATAGTACATCTAAAGCGTACAAAAGTGATATGTTACGCACGAATCTCAAATATTTAGTAATACGAAAATACAGCTTTTGCAGAACCCTTGTACAGAACGTAACATATTCGGGTAAGGCATACATTGACATAACGAATTTGTCCGCTTTGAATGATCTAATGGATGCCGTTTACAGAACCGCGATAGCTGTTCTTGATGCAGAGCTATTAAATTGTAAACTTTGTGCTTCTATTTTTTTCAAGCTCTCGAATTTTTGAAAATCTTTTTTAAAACATTCAGTTATGAAATCGAAATTCCGCTTCCAATACTCTTCCAACTCTTCCACTCTTCCAACGCTTCCAACTTTTTCTCTCAAATGCAAAAAAAAATTATTAAACTCGGTCCAGTGGTTTTTCATAAAAACGTTATTGCGCTTTACATGTATTTGAATAGCGCGCGCGGGAGTTGGGCCCGAGCTAAAGCTTCCTCTTAAGGACAATGCCCTTTGGATGACGAATATTGTAAATACGCTTGCTATAGAGTACGCAGCATCATTAGGGCGAACCTTTTGCTAGTGGCATTTCTGATACCAATTGTCCCCATACTGTCTACATCGATTGTACCTAGGAAACGCAATAGAAATATAATAGGTCAAGAACCAAAAGTCTTCTACACGTGCAAATAATAAAAGAATACTAAAAGACAATTTTACAACAGTTCATTTACAAATAACAGGTACGAATAGGCACCTAAATCCGCGCAACTAAATGGGTGACGCTGGGTTAGGTTAAAGCAGTTTATTTACAAGCAAGTGCCAAGGATCCATATCTTATGAAAGTAGGTGGATTAGGCAGGCCCTGAGGATATGAATTAGGTGAGGTGCCGAGGGCGGTGGGCTGGCCAGGGCTATCAGGGCACGAAGCTGACGTCGGTAGGCTGGTTGGTCAGTGCACGGACGAAGGTGGGCTGGGCAGGGTCCTGAGGACCACGATAACGCATTGGTTTCATTGCATTTGCTGCCGCCTCACACAGAGACATGTCCCTTATTTGGAGGAGGTGCTTGCACTGGGAAATAAATACAAATATTATTAGGTATGTCGGAATGACAAATGTATGTGGCGATGTTTTCATGTCGAAGAATGGCCATGCTGCAGGAAGTTTGAGCAGAGAGTTCGAAGGGGGTGAATCAAGAAAATCTTGCTGCGAGGATTTGTGAAGCAACACTGCTACGACACAACTGGATGTACGTCACTTTTACAAATCAACTGTGTTGATAGCGAACCCAGACTTGTCCAGTTTAAAGTCGACAGATGACGACATAACAAATGCTGCCAACAAGGCTTAACCGGGACATACGTAGTCCGTTAAGAACATACAGGTTGGTCATTTGTAAGTTTTACGTAATTTATACATTGGCAGTAGCAGATAACATAATTCTAGTCCCTGAGCTTCATTATTCCTAGAGGCGGACATTACTTGCCCGAGAAATCAGAAACTGATGTTCGACTAATTAACAAAAATACCCTAATTGCCTTCTGAATTCATAACCTTAAGGCACATCTTGCAATTTACGATTTGTAGCCGGTAAGTTTGCAAGGCGTATCCACATGTAATTAATTTCCAGAATGACTGCCAGTTTGGAGATACGCACCATGAAACTCGCCCTAGAAATGCACTAGTGTTCCACTTACTTTTTTGACAAAACCATCATTTCTGCATTGAAGCACAAAAGTAATTGGAACGCTCATGTATTTCAATCCATATTTCGTGAAATAATATCTCGAAACTGGTGTCAACCTGGAAATTCATTTCAACTGGATACGTTTTGCAAGCTCACCGGCTACAATTGCTGAATTACACTACGAGCCATAAAGTAAGTAAAAAAGAAGTTAATTGGTGGATTTTACTTGTCGTAGCTGCAACAGCTGATTTTTTAAAAATCCACAGTACCTAAATATGATCACCCGGTATGGCGGCACACACATGTATCGAGACAATCTGGTTTTGGGTTGACATATTAGGTTCCACTCAAGCAATTCGGGCCTCACAAAAATTGGCCAGTAGGCTCATTCCCCACGGTAGCCTTTAGTAAAAGGCAAAAGGTTGTGTTTAGAAAAAGTTTATTCAACAAGAGACGATACGAACACTGAGTCACAATCACGGCACAATTCTACCAGGACAATGAAATATACAAAGTACGAAGCACTGTATACACGGCACGTCTTCAAGGAAGTCTCCGAGTCCTCACTCACTAACACATAACTACATAGACCCATGCAACACACAGCTACACAGAAACTAATTGTCACGTTATATAATATGACGTTGATATATACAGTGTGCACAAATGTACAATGAAGCGACAGAGACATTTTACATAATTTTGAAGTGTTGCTATGAGATGAGTATATACAAAAATGATCAAGTATACGAGATCACCCACACACACAAGTCACATGCACTACATTCTGTCCACATTCAGTGACCACATCTGATGGCCTCGCAACAAGAACCAGGCTGGTCGAAAATTAAGCCGTACGCGTCTATAAGACACCGACAGGAAACGGCATGACCACTGTCGAAGGAACTCTTCTTCTGCAAGAAAGAACCACTCCACTGACAGAAACGACAGTAGCTCAAAGTGGAACCTCCCCAGAAGAGGAAACAGAGCACGGCGACGATGTCCTGCGGCAACTGCCTCGAACCGGTTACGCCATAGGCAAAAGGCCCCCACGGCAATTAAAAGTCGCGCGAAGCGGCCACAGGAGCAGCGACCAGATGTAATAAAGGGGTTAAATCCAATGCCACGGAAACCAGTATGCACGGCCCTCCAAAATACCCTGGCAACGACGCGTTGCAGCAGCACACGTTTATTGGATTCCTGAAAGGGGCAATTTGGACACAGCAAAAAAAATGGGACGCGCCCCACCACTCTAACCTGTCACGAGTTGGAAGCACTTGCCACCCTAGACGCTACATGAAGTCACGTAGTTGGCCAGGCAGAACAGATCCCGTTATTGCATCCCACGACACATTAATGGAACGTGCGTGGCGCGCTCGAGGAACTATATAGAGGAAGAAGTAAGGCTTACACTGTATTCACAACACGGTTTTCAAAAACGTCTACATCAGAACATACCTGTTGTATGTGGCGATAATGTGCTACCGCCGTAGAGTAAAATGCAGGTGCGTTTTACACTTGTGGTCCGTGATTTAAGTGCACGCATGGTAACATGTAACGAATTTTTGTGCCAAGGAAATAGCAGGCGAGTACACGCGCCGTGCACGGATCACGCTGTAACAGATGGAGCAGAAATCGAAGAGCAAGCAGCAGGCAGCCGGAAGCGGACAGACACGGATGGGAAAGCGAACCAACCGTGAGTGCGTGGTTGGCCAAGTACCGCGCGACCGACCAGTTCTGTACTTCCCGACCAGAGGAAGCAACCATTAATGGACTGCAGCTCGTAATGGTGGCTGTACAACCTGACAAACGTACCACACACGGCCGCACACTACAGACTGTGCTAAGCACCTTCTTTTTAATATAAAGGTAAATCATACGCTTGAACCTCTTGAATATTTCGCCTTATATCTTCAAGAATTGAGAGCCACACAGAGTCTGATATGCCATCATAGGTGTAATCAATGCCTAAAATACGAATAGAGTCGCTCCTTTGAAGACGGAAAATAGCACTTATGCGTGTCTGTGGTGAACCAATGAACGCATAACGACATTTTGAAAAATTTAGCGCAGCACCTGAAATATTTCCGTACTCAGGGAAAATTCGAAGGCAACGGGATAAGCTATCTTCATTCCTGAGATACAATGTGATGTCATCGGCGAAGGCTGTCACCTTCACAACACCGCTACCAGGCAGTGTGAGACCGCACACGTGAGGGTCTCTCAGTACTGAGCGTAGAAATGGCCCACGGCTGAGCACAAAGAGCACTGGGGATAGAGGGCACCCTTGACGAACACCACGAGTAACCTATTAAGGAAGGCATTAGGCCTCGCAAGCGTCGGGTGAGAACAACCGTAAAGGTTTTGTAGTCAACGTTGAGAAGCGTGATTGCCTTCCATTTTTCTGGATGAACTGATGATGGATTGTGCTTAGGTATCAGCACAATACAACCATCGCGAAAACTAGACTCGAATTCAAAGTTCTCAAAGCAGCGGCTGAGAACAGACACGAAAGTGGCACAAATATCTTCCCAGAATGTTAAATAAAACTCCATGGGTCCTAGGGCCGAGCCACGCTTCATGGAAGATAATGCTGCTTTTACCTCGTCAACTGACGGTTGTGCACAAAGACGTTCAGCGACTTCAGGTGGAAACTGAGGCAGCTCACTAAGCATTTCGACGTTATCATGACCCATTCGCACATTCATACGCGCCATGTTTTCAAAATGCGATACAAAGAGCGTATAATCCCGCATGGGAGGCGACAAAACACGAAGTGCTCTAGGGGCTACAGAACCGAATGCATTCGGCAGTCTTGAAACTGAGTTTCTTGCAAAGCGCAGAACTTCAAGGTGTGCATACGCATTACGTCTGCATCGCCAAGCAGACGCTGGCAAAGACGACGCTGCGATGAGGTGTTGGATACGCCTGCGTACCTCGCGCTGCCGTGACCGCATCAGCGGAGTCGGTTGATTGACCGAAGGGCAATACGGAGCTTCGTGGCAGTATCCGCCAGTCCCTCTGACGTGCGTCGACTGAGTGCACGACCTTCGGCTGAACAACGCAGACGCCACTGCACCTTGAGTGCGTCCTATGACCCTAGGTCGGAACTAGAAACAGAGGTTCGCAAGACTCGTGACAAACACGAGCGCCAGTGCGCGTCATGTAGGGCGCGGATGTCAAGGCGCCAAGGTCTTGCTGATGAAGACGCAGGGAAGCAAACTTCAAGGATAACTGGCCGGTGATTGGAAATATAAACGGGAGATGAAGGTAAAGTTACTACATCATATTGTGAGACATACTGAGCTAAATTGGTTGGCCCATAGGCATGGTGTAATCTGCTTGACGAGTCGCCGCGTCGCCACGTCCAGACAAATGAACCATGAGAAACTGGTATGGGCTTAGCTCGGCTATGCCACGATATACGTAGCGAAAGCTAAGGTATAGCATGGTTAGACTTGGTTAATCTTGATTAAAAGTCCAGGTTAGTCTGGTTGTCTAGCTATGTTGCGGCGTTTAGCCGGTCGTTCGGCGCGCTGTACGTGTTTACTGGGCGATACGCTTCCTCTTCATATCGTTGCGATGTCGATTCCAGGCCTCCTCTTGCTTATCAGAATTGTCGCCGTCCATACTGAAGGTTCAACTGTGGTTGCGGCGCACACGAGCTCTTCTTTTCAATCATCCGGCATGTTATCAGGCATGCGACGCAGTTGGCGAAGCGAGCGGAGGCGAGCGCAACGACGACGAACGCGGTGTGACGTCATACGAAACGGTGGATCCGGAAAGGCGCGGCGCTGCGCACCGACGGAACACCTGTGGGTCGGTGCTACTAGTGGCGCATGTGCAGTAGTGACTAGGGAGCGAGAGAGAGAGAGAGATATCCGCGGCGGGGAGCTCGTTGTGACGTCATGTGCCTCCTCGGAGCACTGCCACGGCGAAATCGCAAGTTCGTGGTCAGTAAAGCTTTCGCTTTAAAAGTCGATCTGTATCCAGCAACGAAAAGTGTTGGACAAGCTGACGCAACTCCCGTGCGTTCCAGTAAGGGCGACCCCAGCCCGGGCCTTGTACATCTGCTCGCCTGTCTATAACGCAATTAAAATACCCAACAAGAACTACGTGATGACCATCCAGAGAATACACGTCCAGGTCATGAAAAAAAATCATAGGACCTAGTGGCTTGCGCAGGCCCGTAGATGCACAAAATCCGTAACCTAAATGAGGATAGTACACAATCAAATGCCAATATCCACCCTATCGCGCCATAAAAGACATGATGATCTCGCAAAAGAGTTCTGTCGAAAATAATAATACCGACTCCACTAGAGCATGATGTCGCGAAAGAGAAAAAAAAACCTACGTTGAAAGTGCGCTTGAAAGTAAGAACATGTCCAATAGTGAAAAAATTTGTTTCTTGCAAACACAGAATGTCACAATTTTTAGCGCGGGCCACGCTGATAATTTCGGCTTGTTTTACAAGACTTCGAATTCCCTGTGCATTTAGTGAACTAATTTTCAGGGTCTCAGCGATATCTAATTAAACGTGTCGCCTAACTGTCCTGGTTGTGTTGTTCAAGACGGCGCCCCGGGAACAATTCCAGGGGAGATGCAGTACACACGTCACATCTTCGACACTCTCGAAGAAGGCGGAGGTTTCTTTGGCCTTGTAACTCGGCGCGGTGATCCGGGGCGCCATCCAAGCCAGAGGATGACGCCTCGGTGCGCTTTACTTCTCGTGGGACCACCATTCCTACGTCGAGTCCGTTCACGCTTGGTGAAAGTTCAACGCTACTATCAATTCCAAGGCTGAAGCTATCTTCAGATGATGATGATGATGATGGAAGCGGGTGGGGTGCGGGATCGATGACATCGCCGCCGACAATTTCTGCAGCCGGGGGCTCATTCAGATGCAATGGCGCAGTGGCTTTTGCAGAAGAGTCACAAATCGGGTGTGGCGTTGCAAGCGACGCAACTGAGACGCATGAAGGCACCGCAGACTTTGTTGGTGTAGCGAGCGTAGATATCGCAGGGCCACGTGTTTTAGCCGTGTCGAAAACGTCGGTGCGATCAGGACTTATGGCAGCAGGCGAAGTGGAGGTGCCACCGGCCACAACACGCATGTCCCTCACCGCCTGGGAGGCCGGTGAACATGGTGTGCTGCGATCGGCCACGCCACCAATAGCACGGTCCTCCCTTTCGGCTGACGAGGCCGGCGAACATGGCGTGTTTTGAATGCTCCAGCAGCATGTGTCTTCTTTGTCATTTGCCGACGCTGGTTGATGCGGTGTCAAGGCAATTTCTCTCGTTACGGTGCCACGCGCCGTCGCGACCGAAGCTGACGCTGGCGGTAAGGAGGGAAAGGCACCAGCAGTAGCGTCTGAGTAGAACGCCGCACAGGGGTGTTATAACTCAACTGTTATGACTGCTACTGGGGGGGAACAGCATCCGGCCGGACGGCCAGGAGCATAATTACTCCCACACAAGAACGGGAACACTGCGCCCGTTTATTCAGTGACAGTCCTTTGTTCTGACGTTCTCAAGCCGCTCCGGCACGTGCGATGACGTCGGTCTCGCGCCACGGCGAACGCGGTTTTCTCTGTCTTCGTTTCCGTTTTCACTTTGCAGCAAGGGCACACGACTGTAGGGTCACCAGCCCCGCAACGCCGACAAGGATGGTCACATCCGTCGCTTTCGTGGCCATGGATACCACAACGGCCACAGAACGCTGCGGTGCACTGTGCACGGTAGTGGTCGCTAGCGCCGCACCTACGACACACGCTTTGCAAGCCACGGTGGTCAAACGTCACACGATGACCAGAGGCTCGCAGATAATTGGGGACAGGGGGTCAAGTGCTCGTTTTCATTCAAACGAAGCGGCTGCCCGTGAGCACGCCTTGTCGTCCGCTCATAAGACAAGCGTTGACAGGCAAAACCTTGCCGTATGGTAATAGTGCCTGGCCGAGGACTTCATTCGGAACGAAGGATGGCAAGAAGAGGCAGGTTACGTTAGTGACCTGCGGGCCGAAGGTAACGACAGGGCTATGCTCGCCACCGATGACAAGGCAGCCAGCATCGACGAATGGAGTCACGGAAACCATACTCTTGACGGCGACTTGGAAGTTGAAGCCTCCCATGTGCTGAACGCAATAGACCTCATAGAGACCACCCATTGAGGCCGTCGCGTAAACGACTCTCTCATGATCATTCCCCGCAGGGACAGCAACGTCGAAAACCTAGGCCTTCTAAGGAGTCCACAGAACTGTAGGTGTCATGGCGTGAAAGGTGGACGCCCCTGAGGTGAAACACGCAGGGACGTCAGCAGAAACCGCGAACTGTGTTTAGAAAAAGTTTATTTCGACAAGACGCGATACCAACACTGAGTCATAATCACGGCACAATTCCACTGGGACGATAACATGTAAGAAGCGAAACACAGCACGTTTTCAACGTAAGTAATGTCCGAGTCCTCACGCACCAACATATAAACACGTACACCCACGGCAAGGCACAGTTACACATAAACTTAATGCCACGTGTACAAAATGATTTTCAATATATACAGTGTACACAATGGTTATGTAGTATGATGATGTGATCGAACACTTTACACAATTTTGAAGTGATGTGCACGAGATGTGTATATACAGAAATGATCATGTATACGAGAGCACACACACACAAATCACGGGCACCTGCATTCTATGTGCATTAAATGAATATGTGTTTAAAAAGAGTTTATATCGACAAGAGATGACACGAACACTGAGTCATAATCACGGCACAATTCCACCGGGACGATAACATGTAAGAAACGAAACACAGCACGTTTTCAACGTAAGTAATGTCCGAGTCGTCACGCACCAACATATAAACACGTATACCCACGGAAAGGCACAGTTACACATAAACTAAATGCCACATGTACAAAATGATTTTCAATATATACAGTGTGCACAATGGTTATGTACAATGATGATGGGATAGAACAATTTACACAATTTTGAAGTGATGTGCGCGAGATGTGTATATACAAAAATGATCATGTATACGAGAGGACACACACACAGAAATCACGGGCACCTGCATTCTATGTGCATTAAATGAATACTTGTGATGGTCTGGCTACAAGAACCAGGCTGGACGAAAATTCAGCCATACGCGGCTATCAGCCACCGACAGGAAATGACATGACCACTGTCGAAGGAACTCTTCTTCTCCAAGGAAGAACAACTCCTCCGACAGAAACGACAGTAGCTCAGAGTAGAGCCTCCCCATAAGTGGAAACAGAGCGCGGTGACGACGTCCCATGGCAACTGCCTCGCACCGGTTACGCTATAGACAGAAGGCCCCCACAGCAATCAAAAGTCGCGCGAAGCGGCCACGTGAGCAGCGACCAGATGTAATAAAGCAGTTAACTCCAAGGCCACGAAACCCAGTATGCACGGCCCTCCAAAATATCCTGGCAACGACGCATTGCAGCAGTACATCTTTATTGGATTCTTGAAGGGGCAATTGGGACACGGCGAAGATGGGACAACGCCCCACCGCTCAAGCCTGTCCCGAGTTGGAAGCACTTGCCACATCAGACGGCACATGAAGTCACGTAGGTGGCCAGGCGAAAATGACGCCGTTATCGCATCCCACGACCCATTATTGGAACGTGCCAGGCGCGCTGGGAGAACTAAAGGAAGCAGTAAGGCTGACATAGTATCTACTACACGGTTTTGTAGAACGTGTACATCAGGACATACCTGTATTATGTGGCGATAAAATGCCACGGCCGTACAGTAAAATGTAGGTGCGTTTAAGACTTGTGGTCAGTGATTTAAGTGTGCGCCCGGTAGCATGTAGCGAATTTTCGTGCCAAGGAAATAGCAAGAGAGTTCAAGCGCTGGACCCTGATCATGCTGTAACAGACGTAGCAGAAATCGCAGAAGCAGCCGGCAGCGGACAGACACGGATGGGAAGGCGAACCCACCGCGACAGCGTGGTTGCCCAAGCGCCGCGCGACAGACCAGTTCTGTACGGCCCGACCAGGACTGCAAGGACCTAGTAACCCGTAATGGTGGCTGTACGACGTAACAAACGCACCACACTCGGCCGCAAAATTCAGACTGCGCTAAGGACCTTCTTTCTGAAAGGGGTAAATCATACCCTTGAACATCTTGAATATTTCGCCTTACATCTTCAAGAATTGAGAGCCACACAGAGTCTGATATGCCATTAGATGTGTAGTCAAGGCCTAAAATGCGAAGAGAATTGCTCTTTTGAAGACGGGAAAGGGGACTTAGGCGCGTCTGTGGTGAACCAATGAACAAATAATGACATTTTGAAAAATTTAGCGCAGCACCTGAAATACTTCCGTATTCAGTGAAAATTCTAAGGCTATGGGTTAAGCTATCTTCATTCCTGAGATATAATGTGATGTCATCGGCGAAGGCTGTCACCTTCACAACACCGCTACCAGGCAGTGGGAGACCGCATACGTAAGGGTCTCTCACTATTGAGTGCAGAAATGGTTCAAGGCTGAGGACAAAGAGTACTGGGGATAGAGGGCGCCCTTGACGAACGCCACGAGCAACAGGAAACGGTGAACTTTCTCGACCATCAAGGAACAATGTACTTCGGATATTTGAATAGGTATTCCTAATAAGTTAAACAAAATTGGACGAGAAACCGAACGTGGTCACTACATGAAAAATGTAGTTATGTTCAAGGCGATCGAATGCCTTTGCTTGATCTAGTGAAACTAAGAGACCACGTGCCGACTTGGTCAGCCTGTATGTCATTATGTCACGCGTAACGAACGAAAGACTGTGTATCTCTCTGCCAGGCACTGAGCATGCCTCATGGTGTCCTATAAGGAAAGGCATCAGGCTTCTCAAGCGCCGGGTCAGAATAGCTGTGAAGGTTTTGTAGTCAACGTTGAGAAGCGTGATTGGCCTCCATTCCTCTGGACGAACTGATGACGGATCGTGCTTAGGTATTAGCACAATACGTCCGTCCCGAAAACTAAACGGGAAATCAAAGTTCTCACAGCATTGGCTGATAAAAGATACGAAACTGGGACCAATATCTTCCCAGAAGGTTAGATAAAACTCAACGGGTAACCCATGCGGCCCTCGGGGCCGAGCCACGCTTCACGGAAGGTAATGCTGCCTTCACTTCCTCGGCTGATGGTCGTGCACAAAGACGGTCAGCTACCTCAGGTGGAACCTGAGGCAGCCCACTAAGCAATGTATGAAATCCTCGCGAGCCAAAATCTATTTGCATGGTCGTACGCGCCATGTTTTCACAATGCGTTACAAAGAGCTAATAATCACGCGTGGGAGGTGGTGTAACAGGTAGTGTTCTTGGGGCCGCAGAACCGAATGCATTCGGCTGTCTAAAAAGCGAGTTTCTTGAAAAGCGCAGAACTTCGGGGTGTGCACACGGATTACGTCTGCATCGCCAAGCAGCAGCTGACAAAGACGACGCCGCGATGAGGCGATGTAAACGCCTGCGTTGCTCACGCTGCCAGGACCGCATCAACGGAGTCAGTTGATTGACCCGAAGGGCGATGCGGAGCTTCGTGGCAGTATCCGCCAGTTCTTCTGACATATGTAGTCTGAGTGTACGTCCTTCAACTGAACAGTGCAGACGGCACTGCACCTTGAGCGCATCCCATGACTCTCGGTCAGATCTAGAAACAGAGGCGCCCAAGACTCTTGACAAACAAGAGCACGAGCGCGCGTCATATGTAGAACGCGGATGTTCAGACGCCAAGGTTTTACTGATGAGGAAGCAGGGAAGCGAATTTCAAGTATTACTGGTTTGTGATCGGAAATATAAACAGGGGATGAAGGTAACGTTATCACATCAGACCGGGTGACATACCGAGCTAAACTGCTTGACACATAGGCACTGTCTAACGTGCTTCACGATGCACCGCGTCGCCAGTTCCAGGCAAATAAAGAATCATGAAAAAAAAAATTGGAGGACGCTTAAGCTTCGCCTTCAAGAGTGGAACGCGACAGCGTTCCCGTCCACCCGCCAAGGGGTGTAAGACAATGGGCTACGGCGCAGCGACTACGCGCCCCGCATCGGACGCGGTGAGCGTCGAGCAACGCAGCGTTCGGCGTGACAACGAAATGTGCGCCTGAGCAAGCGACGCACGCCTGAGCCTTAGAAACAGCTCGTTTCTAAGGCAACACCGCGTTCACTAGAGGCGCTTTAGTACCGCTTTGAAGCATCGAACTCGTGGCTCAGTGGTCATTGCGATGCGCCAGTTGTGAGGCGGTGCGAGGCTGGTGTGTTGAGGTTGGTGGGCGTACTTCATGTCGCCAAAGCCAGTGAAAGTTTCTACATGATTGTTGCAAGCGCATATGAGGATATGAACGGTAGCGCCTTAGATTGAGGAATATGGCCAGTCCAATAGAATTCTGCGCAATCGCGCGGGAAACTACGGTACTCGTGAGTCATCGAGAGACGTCTTGCGACTTCGAGTATCTGCTCACGGACGTGTTGAAAGAGATCCCCCCACATGCAGACTTCAAGACTACTCGGTCCCGTGGTGGGTATGTCTTCCACCTATTGGTGGAACAGGGGCTTATCTACATCTGTGCCACACTGCCAGAGGCGAGCATGCACCAGTCATTCACCTGTCTCTTCTTGATAAAGCAGCGTTTCCTGGAGGGAAGCTTGTCATCACGTGCCTGGACTGCACAGGAACATGAGCTTGACAGAGACTTTGGCAGTGTCATTGCTGATATCCTAAACAACTGCAACAGTGGACGAACGGGTGACCAGATCTCTCAGTTGCACCGCCAGGTGGAGGATGTGCGCGGAATTATGGCACAGAACAATGAGCGAGTAGTTGAGCGAGGTGACAGGCTTGACAGCCTTCTTGAAAAGACCCAGGACTTGGAGCAAGCGGTCAGTTAAATTCTGTTGAATTACAGTTAAGTGCACAGAGGGCAATCTGATAATGACTCTGCCATGTTGCTTATGCTGGAGCACTGCAGTATACATTTGAGTGAAATCCCATTATTACTAGCTTGTTCTTGAAACAGTCTTTGAGTAAAAGTTATTTGCAGTTTAAAAAAAAAAGAAAACTCGTGGCTCAGTGGTAACGTCTCCGTCTCACACTCCGGAGACCCTGGTTCGATTCCCACCCAGCCCATCTTGGAAGTTGCTTTTTATTTATGAAGTGCCTGCCGTGATTTATCGCTCACGGCCAACGCCGCGGACGCCGACGCCGACACCGACGCCGACGACACCGGCTTTTCTGCGACACGAGCTCCTTAACGCTATCGCGTTAAAAGTAGATACGTATCCAGCAACGAAAAATGCAGGACGAGGAGACGCAACTCCCGTGCGTTCCAATCAGGGCGACCCCAACCTGCGCCTTTCACATCTGCTCGCGTGTCTAAGACGCAGTTAAAGTCCCCAACGAGCACCACGTGACGACCGTCAAGGAAATACACGTCCAGGTCACGGAAAAAATGATTGGACTTAATGGCCTGCGCGGGTCCATATATGCACAAAATCCGTAACCTAAATGAAGATAGTACACAATCAAATGCCAATATTCGCCCAGTCCCATCATTAAAGACATGATGATCTCGCAAGAAAGCTCTGTTGAAAAAATAATGCCAACTCCGCTAGATCGTGACGTCGCGAAGGAGAAGAAACAGTCTAGGTTAAAAGTGCGTTCGAAAGTAAGGACATGTCGAATGGTGAAAAAATTTGTTTCTTGTAAACACAGTATGTCACAATTTCTTGCGCGGGCCACGCTGATAATTTCGGCTTGTTTTACAGGACTTCGGAACCCTTGTGCATTTAATGAAATAATCTTCAGGGTGTCAGCCATAATTAATTAAATGTATCACCAAACTGACCTGGTCGTGTTGTTCAAGTCGGCGCCCCGGGAACAAGTCCAAGGGTTAAGCAGTGCACGCGTCACTTCTTCGACACTCTCGAAGAAGGCCGAGGTTTTTTAAGCCGCTGTAACTCGGCACGGCGATCGGGGCAGCCGTCCGAGCCAGAGGCTGACGCATGAGCGCGCTTTACGTCTCGTGGGGCCGCCATTTCTATGTCGAGTTCATCCAGGCTTGGCGAGAGTCCAACGGTGCCATCAACTCCGAGGCTGAAGCTGTTTTCTGATGAGGATGATGTCGGTAGCGGTAGGGCGGCGGGATTGATTTCATCGTCGCCGACAACTGTGGCAGCTGGAGGCTCATTCAGATGTAATGGTTGCGCCGTTGTAGGAGATGCAATTGAGACGGATGAAGCCACAGCAGATTTTCTGGGTATATCGACTGTAGTGATCGCAGGGTCAGGTGTTTTATCTGCGTTTAAAACTTTGCTGCGATCAGGACGAGTGATGGTAGCAGCCGAAGTGGAGGCGCTTTCGGTCACAGCACGCTTGTCCATCGCAGCTTGGAAGGCCAGCGAACATGGCGTGTTGCGATCCGCCACGTCACGGTGTTCTTTTTCAGTAGAGGAGGCCGGCGAACATGACGCGTTGTGACTTCCCGAGCGGCATGCCTCTTCTTTTTCATTGCTTGATGCTAGTTCATGCGGTGTCAGTGCAATTTCTTTGGTTATGGCGTCACGCGCAGTCGCAACCGCAGTTGACGCCGGCGGTAAGGGGGAAAGCTCCAGTAGCAGCGTCTGAGTATGAACGCCGCACAGGGCACGCGACCGTAGGGTGACTTTCCCCGCAACGCCGACAAGGACGCCGACACCCGTCGCTTTCGTGGCCATGGACTCCACAACGGCCACAGAACGCTGCGGTGCACTGTGCACGGTAGTGGTCGCTGGAACCGCACCGACGACACACGCGTTGCAAGCCGCGGTAGTCAAACGTCACACGATGACCATAGACTCGCAGATTATTTGGGACCGGGGTTGTGCTACTCATTTCCATACGCACGAAGCGTATGCCCGTGAGCACACCATGTCGTCCGCTCATAAGACCAGCGTTGACAGACAGAACCTTGCCGTATGGTGATAGTGCCTGGACGAGGACTTCGTTCGGAACGAAGGACGGCAAAAAGAGGCAGGTTACGTTGGTTACCTGCGGGCCGACGGGAACGACGGTACAACGCTCGCCACCGATGACGAGGCAGCCAGCATCGACGATTAGAATCATGGAAGCCATGCTCTTGACGGTGACTTGTAAGTTGAGGCCTCCCATGTGCTCAACGCAGTAGACCTCAGAGAGTCCAACTATTGAGGCCGTCGCGTCGACGACGGTCTCGGGACCATTCACCGTGGGGACAACAGCATCGAAGACGTGGGCCTTCGAGGAAGTCCATGACGCTGTAGGCGGCATGGCGTGAGAGGTGGACGTCCCCGACGTGGAACACGCAGGGGCGTCGGTAGAAACGCTTGTTCCGTGCTCCTTCGTCGAATGAATACTACACAAAGAGAAGTTTTGTTTGCTTATATACTTTGTCCATTTTGATGTCACAATTCAAGTATGCTTCAGTACAGATCAAATTTTTCTATACAATCAAGTACATATCAAGTTCCTACAATACAATCAAGTACATATCAAGTTCCTACAATACAAGGATAATTCAAAAAAATATATGTATATACATACAAGGATACTTCTATGAATACATACAATGCAATGAGTACAACGAGTACAATGTCAACGTGGACTGTACAATTTTTTTCCCAAACAAACTTATATAATCTTATTTAGCAGATTATACAATTGCTAGGTTCGTCTTGTTCTTTCTGTGTTTATTTTTGTAATGCCTTCCCTTTTGCATGCTTTGGCGTTTTACAAATTGAGCCATTAAATAGGGCTCAAAAGTCAGTATCCGATGACAGGAATTGTCATCTTGTCCTTTCTTATCAGCCAGAATCGTGTGTGCCATTTTTTTAGGAATTCTTGCATACCATTAATTTCGAGTTCCTGGTTTTAAAAATTGCACATAACAGTCCTTATTTTCTTTAATACAGGAAATGCGGCTTTCTGGTGTTTTCGTGTTATTCCTGCTTTTCCCCTTCTTTTCCATAAGCAAAACATAATTATTATTGTCATCAATTTTTCGAAGTTGTTTTTGTTTCTATATGGCTTACCTAATTTTGTTTTGAAATGGATAGAGGCTAATCTCCAAATTATTTTGGCAGGGGGGCAACCTTTGAATACATGTTCTCGAGTTTCCGATGCGGTGCAATTGGAGCATCGGTCCGTTTCCGTGATTCCAAATTTAGCTAGACGTGCTTTTGTTGTTAAGACACCCCACCTTCTTTTCCATTCGAAGTCTTGTATTTCGTATGGGAGATTGGTTGCTTTCCAGAACTTCCATTTTTGGGTATTGGTTTTGTTTATATCTTGGGATTTCAGTTCTCTAATGGCCATTGCGGTGCTCGCGTCTATGGGCTTGATTTCTTCTATGGTAGTTTCCGGACATATTCTTTCTATTGCTTTTTTTGTGTTGATCACCGTTTTGTAGAATTTTGATGGTATTTCCGATTTAGGGCCATGCCATTTCTTGTCTGTGATGTGTTGCTCAAGCGTGCTTAACCAGTACAGTAGTACCGACATTCCGCTGTATTGTGGTGCATTAGCCAATGCCACAACCGTTTTCGCAGCTAGAGTGTTTGCTATTAGAACTACGTTTGGGGGTATTCCCAAGCCTCCTCTTGATACAGGCAACATGATGATATTCTGTTTATTGGAGCTGGTTTGTCGCTCCATAGATAACGTCCTATGAGGGTTGTTAGTTTATTGGTGACCAGCCTAGGCATGGTCGTAACTCTCGCCACATAAAATGCTGGGGCAGACACTTTCGATTTGATTGCTTCTGCTCTTTCAAGCAGACTCGCCGGCCAGCTCAGTGCTTGTTCAACGAAGTGGGCTGCTTTCCTTAGTGGTTCTTCCCACCTTTTTGTTGCGATATCGCCTGCCTCAAACCAGATGCCAAGAACTTTAACAACTTGCACAACGTGTACGTCGCGTAATGCAATACTTCCCGGTGGACCAAAACAAAGTGCTTTGCTTTTTTGATGATTTATTTTTGCACCAGATGCTGTCGCACAATCTTCAAAAATCCGTAGAAAGGCTTGATAGCTATCTTCATTTTTCATAAATAATGAAATGTCGTCTGCAAAGGCTGCGATTTTAATTTCCTGTTTTCCTGGTAGGGGAAAACCCCTAATTATCTTATTCTGCTCGACAGCTCTTAACAAGGGATCTAGGGACACGACGAAGAGTCCTGGTGACAGACTGCACCCTTGTCGTACCCCTCTAGTAACTGCAAACGTCTCTGTTACGAAGTTATTAATTTGTATTTCACTTGTCATTCCATGGTATAATGTTTTAATGATGTCTAAGAATGCTGATGGAAATCCAAATTTTTCCATAGTATTGTATATGTATTGACGTTTAACTCGGTCGTATGCTTTTTCTTGATCTACTGAGATGAAGATGTCTTTACATTCTTTTTGTTTTGCGTATGCAAAGGTGTCTCTAGTAGTTACCAATGAGGCATAAATTGATCTTCCGAGAACCGCTGCAGCTTGAAAATCAGATATAATCTCGGGTAGTATAATGCTAAGCCTGTGTGTTAGTAAAGTTGTCACCACTTTATAATCAGTATTAAGTAGCGTTATGCGTCTCCATCCGTTGACATCTAATGGATCACTGTTAGGTTTGGTTAACAGTATAATCCGTCCCTTAGCGAACGATGGTGGTTTTTCCTTGTTTTGAATGAGGTTATTTAGGGTCTTCACTAGTTTGGATCCAATCGCATCAAAAAAGGTTAATACTTATATATATTATATATTATTATATTTAATACTTCCTGTGTTGTTGTAGGGGTGCATAGTTGTTCCTTGTTTTCTGCACTTATTTGGGGAAGATTTTCTAATAGGTCGATGGTGTTGTATTCCTGGGTTGGATGTTCTTCTTGTAAATTTTTTTTAAAATGCTCTAATAATTCTTCATGAATGGATTCTTCGTCTATTCTAATTTCGCCGTTGTTTAATCTTATTTGCTCTATCCTTGTTTGGTTCCTGTCACGGTTTGGATCTCGTGCTCTGTGTCACAAATCCGTTGGTTCAACGCTGTGATTGTCGACTTGTTTTCTCTCGATTTCTTTGGTTTTCTTCAGACGTTCTTTGTATTAGTATCGCAGGCAGTCCACATATTCTTGCATACAGCATGTCATTTCCCCTCCTCTCTCTATGATTCTTATTCTTCTTAGGATTTCGTTAAGATCTTTGGTGTGTCCTTTTTTTCTATTTTGTCCAGCCTCAATAAGTATTTTTTTCCATTCTTCTTTTAAATCATCCCAATTTCTGTTGTTGTTCTTTTCCAAGCTTGTTTTCAGTCTCAGTCGTATCCATTCGATTTGTTCTTGATCGCGTAGCAGTATTGGGTCCATACGCCACAATCCTGTGTTGTGTGGTTGCCCTTCTGTTCCTCTGAGTTTGAATATGACCGGATTGTGGTCGCTAAAAGGTTTACATCCAGCTGGTCCTTGTATCGTTTTAATATCCATGAGGTCCTTTAATAGACAAGGTGATATATAGACTCTGTCCAATCGACTTTCGGTATGACCACAAGTTCTTGTACTTTGAAACGTGTCTCCGTAGGACCAAACCTATGCATCTGACATATTATGGTGTTTAAGCAAATTTTGAAGTTCTCTTGCATGATAAGTTGATCGACCACGTCCGGGGCCTCGAATGTCTCTGTTGCTATAAAGGACACAATTGAAATCTCCTACTAATATACATTGAGAATTAGTGGGCATGTAATCCCATAGGTTGTGGAAGAATTCATTTGTTAAGCTTCTTGTCACCGGCGCATATACATTGATTATCCGAATCTTCCTACCTCCTAAAAAAAGGTCGACATATATAATTCGCCCTTTTGTATCTCACGTGCAAAATGCGCGACTACGATATCTGTTCGAAATGAAAATAATACCTGTACCAGAAGCTCTGCAATTCGTTAGTGAAAAAAACCCGTCTATGCCATGAAGTTCCTTGAATGCACTCACATCCTGTGGTGTTCGGAAGTTTGTTTCTTGAAGGAATAGCATATCAATTTGCTGTTCCTGAGCGAATCATAGTAATTGTTTTTGTTTATCTATATTGCGGATACCTCTAACGTTAAATGACATGCAGTGGAGATTGGCCATTTGGTTTCACGCACACTCTCCAAAGTTTCGTGGTATGCGTTCCATTTTCTTTTTTTATAAAGTTAACAATCAAGCCAATTTACAAGGAGGAAGGGAAAGAACATAGGTTGCTATAGCACCAACTTATGCCATAGTCAACCATGCTGTTATTCTCTCATGTCGTCGTCGCTTGAGGATGACGCTTCAGCCTGTTTGGGTGAAAGCGTCCGAGCTTTTTTTTATTGTAATCTGTGGATTGCGTCGCTATCACTACTCGTGTCGGCTTTGATGCGACGGGATATATTTGGATGCAGAGAATCCACATCGCTTGCTTTCTCTTTGTCCAGGCTGTGTTTTCCCTCTTCTGCTCTTCTGTTCGATCTCGAGCGGCGTCGTTGTTTCTTTGGTTTTTGTCGTTCTTTGTGCACTCCGCTAGCGTCTGGTGTGGTGTTTAAGGCAGTTTTTGCTGGTTTTTCCTTAGCTGGAGTCGTCTCGAGGATCACATAGTTGCCGCAGGCCATTATTGGCCGGTCAGTGCCTGGTGTGCTATACAAGGTAGTTTTTTCACTTTTTGCAGGTTTTTCCTTGGCTGGAGTCTTCTCGGGGATTGCATATGTGCCACTGGCCGTTATTGGTCGGTCGTCGCTGTTTTCAGAAATGTTCGTTTTCTTGCAGAGTAGTATTCCTTTTGATTCCCTTTGGTTGTCAATAGACTGTGGGGACAGAGACTGAGATGTTGATGTCGAGACTTGTCAAGCTTTTGTCCGTTTGTATGGTCGGAGTTACTTCAGTCTCTGTTGAAGTCGTATCACCTAGCCCTTCGACTTCGACGCTTTCTCATGAGCCACTACTAGAATGGTGATTTGTTATATCATTTTCGCTTCCACCACGCTCGTCCCCGTAATTGAGTGAAGGTGCTGACGTTTGCGTGGTGCGTGGTTTCAATACTTCTAGTGTGGACTTGACAGGCTCGAGTTTGTGCAGGGTAGGAGACCTCATGGGTTCATGAAAGGAACTCATAACGTTAGTGGATGGAGTTCCACGGGCCGCTGCAACATATGATTTGTTTCGGAAACAGGATTTAGTGGCATAGTGTCCGCCACACCGCTTACATTCTTCCGCACTAGTTTCAGTGTCATGTCCGAATGTGCCGCAACGCTTGCAGTAAGGTGATGTGCAAGTAGTTGCCATGTGCCCATCGTCTCCACACCTCGCACAAACTCGGCGCATGCCGCGATACTCAAACATGACTCAGTGGCCCTGAATGGTCATGAAGTTAGGCACCGGCCTACTCATTTCCATTCGGACCACTCGAACACCGCTCCACTTGTTATGATGGCTAAGTACACTTGAGTGTGACATACCTTTCACTTCACCATACGGTTGCAATGCGAACAGTAGCGCATCGTCAGGAATGTACATAGGGAGCCTATAAACATTTACAAAAGTCGTTGGTGGCCCTACTGCTTCCACTAGTTAAACATGACCTCAAGGTGAGACCTGAGCATCAGGGAAACAGGCGCTCTTCAGATTGGAGCATTCGAACTGACCCTCACAGTGTAACAAAGTTAGCTGTTCGTTCGACGAAAATTATTTTTTAGGCATCGCGAAATGAGAAATTTCATTTAAACCAACCGATGAACATAAGCTCTGCCTGCAGGGCTTTTAATCGAATCTTATGGAAAACTTAGAGTTAAGAGCGCAATTGGGCCGAGCGCCCTGAGCGGCATCACGTAATTCAACACGGAGAAACGCTGGCGTTATTAGTGCTGCTACCAAGAGGTTATTTTCTGTCGCATGTAATGCAGTGCGTTCTTATGCATTAACGGGTAATTTCATGCAAGGAGGTTTGATTTAATGCATATGGAGTGTCATCCTACGCGGGTGACCAAATATCGAGGGCATCCATACCGAAGACTGCAGAACAAACGTGCTTATATACCTCGAGTGGTTCCTATATATTGCGTATTCGACGCTTCTGTTTCGAATGCGAGCGTGAGCTTTTGTTGCGATGCCAATTTAGTGACGCTCTAGGCGCATTTGCGATGCTGCCGTTGGTGTCGGCGCCGTCGTGCTATCACTGAATCGAACCGCACGCGTGGCCCATGCGTTGTGTATAGGTCTCCGGAGACTCGAGAAACGGGCATTGCATTAGGCGGCAAAACGAGGGAGCCAAGAGTATACCCCTCATTCTCCACTCAGCCTGGCGGGCTCGTGACTGACACTATCACCGAAACTGGCATGAGTGAACCTGTCAGTGCCAGAAGTCGCCAGTCTGCAAGTGCTACAAAGTTGAGCATTTATTTTAGTTCTAGAATGTCGTGATTAGAAAGAAAGGTGCAGTATTTGGAAAGCAATCTGGTGAGCGTCGAGATTGCTTTCCGAAGATGGCGAGTAGCTGGCGGAGGAGGAAAATCAAAACTCGATGAGACAGGTTTTTCTTAAGATATATTAAAATAGATGACGCTGTAAACGAAAGCCGCGGCGTATGGACTGCCCATTGGAGGCCGATAATTGGTTAAATGAAAGGCCTTACAAAAGAGCAGAGCTATCAGCTTCCGAAACCAGTTTACCCGTAACTTGGAATTTAAAAATATTGCCCAAATTTTTGCACGATTCGATTGTTCCGTTCATCAATAAAGTTCGAGCAAAAATAAGTTCTTGTGGTGTGGAAATAGACTGCAAATTTTCAGTATAACTTTTTTATAAGCTACATTTGAAATACTTAAACAAGCTATTACTAACTCATGAGCTGTTGTGATGTCGTAGTGCAAGTTTATTGCGTGCCGTGCACTGGCGTAGCAATGCCATGCTTACGCGCACTGGTTGGCCTTCCTGCCTTTCCTCGCTTTGCTATCTCTCGCTCTCTCTCACGCTATTTGCAGGGAAGCACGCAGATGCGGAGGCCGGTTTCTTGCTTCCTTCTTCCGAAATCTTGACCAAACACGTCACTACTGAGACATGCAAAGGTTGCTCTGGTTGCGCTGGCTGTGGGCGGTTCCCGGTAAATTTTAGCATACACGCACATACAGTCAGCTGCTCAGCGCCGCGGACGCCTTGTTGTGCTCGGTGGTTGCTGTGCTCACGTATACGCCGAGATTTGCCTTACTGAATGCGTTGTCCACGGTTGTGGCATACGTTTGTTTCGCCAGTTACAGATGATAATTTTCTCCGAAGTGGACAGCAATTCACGGCAGAATGACAGCAGCGCAATATCAGTTCTTCGTTAGCCAGCCCAGGACATCCACACCCTGTCGTTTGTTTGGAGCAGCGCGTTCAGTACACTGCAGTACAATCACAAGTCATTTTATAGCCTGGTAATGCGAAGGTGATTTGCGGTTACTGAAATCGAAACACGGGCCTCCGTGGCAGCAGTTCCACGTATTCGTCGTTCTGGCTTCGCAGCAATGCTTTCTTCTAAGTGCAAAATTTTTCTAAATGCTGACAATAGTCTGAGTTTACCTAAACAGTGCCTAAAAGTTCTTGATCTAGGGAAACTTTCCTTAAGTCGACAGCACTGCACAAGGACATTTACACGGTGTTTCACGTAACTTGTGCCAATGACTAAAAAAAAAAGTGGTTAGCCGCAGCTGAATGGAACCACTCGGCATATGGTTTGCCATCATGTGGCGTTCCTTAGACAATTTTTTTTATATTCCACCTATTTGGTAAATAATTAAGATGAATTAAGAAAATATTTAAAATAGTCAATTTAGGGCCAAGTGCGTTTCGTTATGTTGTAAACGGGGTACAGAAACGACCGGCCCAATTTTTGAGGCAACGTACATGATGCGGAGTGTGGTTTTTCGACGTTTTCAAAGAACGCCCGCAGAATGTGAAATAACACCACGTGACCGCCCTCGTGCGCTATCGTATTGCAGCGCTCTCAATCGCCGTTCGTGCTAAAGAACCGTGGGCGCGGACCGTGGCGAAGTGGGTGGCCGTGGCTCTAGGCATCGGCTTCACAGTTCGAATGCATCTATGGCGGTGCCACACGGAAAGGAAGCGTCGTCGTTCCTGATAAGCGATAGGCTCGACGCACGGTTTAGCGCGCTGCAATAAGATAGAGCACGAGCGCAGTCACGTGGTTTTATTTGATATTTCGCGGGCTTTCTCTAAACGCCGAAAAAACAAGATATCGCCACGCAGCATATACGTTGCCACACACACACAAAAAAAAGGTTGGATTGGTCGTTTCTGAATCCCCTCTACAACGCGACGAAGCGCACTTGGCCCTAAAGGGAATATTAAAAATGTTGCATAGTTCGTCTTAACTGTTTAAGTGGAATATAAAAAAAATACTCCAACGAGCACCGAGTGATAGCAAACCACATGCCGTTGGTTTCATTAAGCTGGGGCTAACCAACGTTTTAAAAATCATTTGCACAAGTTACGTGAAACGCCCTGTATAGTGACGATGCACATCGCATATACTGATAATAAATACAGTGTAAGAAACCAACACGGTGCAATGCCATGAACGAACTCAATTCATAGAATGAAATACTGCAGCTTTCTTTTTAATCACGACACTCTAGAAATAAAATAAATGCTCAACTTTGTTGCACTTGCAGACTGGTGACTCCTGACACTGACAGGTTCACTCGTGCCAGTTTCGGCGATATGTACGCCACGGTCATGCACCCTCTCAGCTAAGTGAGAATGAGGGGTGTCCTCTTGGCTTCCTCGCTTTTGCTGCCTAATGCAATGCCCGTTTCTCGAGTCTCCGGAGACCTATACACAACGCATGGGCCTCGCGTGCGGTTCGATGCAGCGACAGCGCGACGGCGCCGACACCAACGGCAGCATCGCAAATGCGCCTAGAGCGTCACTAAATTGGCATCGCAACAAAAGCTCACGCTCGCATTCGAGCCAGAAGCGTCGAATACGCTATATAGAAACCACTCGAGGTATATAAGCACGTTTGTTTCTGCATTCTTCATTATGGATGTCCGAGATATTTGGCCACCCGCGTAGGATGACACTCGATATGCATTAAATAAAACCTCCTTGCATGAAATTACCCGTTAATGCATAAGAAGGCACTGCATTACATGCGACAGAAAATAACCTCTTGGTAGCAGCACTAATATTGCCAGCGTTTCTCCGTGTTGAATTACGTGATGTCGCTCAGGGCGCGGGGCCCAATTGCGCTCTTAACTCTAAGTTTTCAATAAGATTCGATTAAAGGCCCTACAGTCAGAGCTTATGTTCATCGGTTGGTTTAACTGAAATTTCTCATTTCGCCATGCCTAACGAATAATTTTCGTCGAACGATCAGCTAACTTTGTTACAGTGTGAGGGTCAGTTCGAATGCTCCACTCTGAAGACCGCCCGTGTCCCTCATGCACAGGCCTCCCTTGAGGTCAGTTTTAACTGTTGTAAACTGTTTTAACTGTAGTTTTAACTGTAGAAGAAGAAGAAGGAGCACGGAACAAGCGTTTCTACCGACGCCCCTGCGTGTTCCACTTCGGGGACGTCCACCTCTCACGCCATGGCGCCTACAGCGTCATGGACTCCCTCGAAGGCCCACGTCTTCGATGTTGTTGTCCCTACGGGGAATGGTCCCGAGACCGTCGTCGACGCGACGGCCTCAATAGTTGGCCTCTCTGAGGTCTACTGCGTTCAGCACATGGGAGGCCTCAACTTCCAAGTCACCGTCAAGAGCATGGCTTCCATGACTAATCGTCGATGCTGGCTGCCTCGTCATCGGTGGCGAGCGTTGTCCCGTCGTTCCCGTTGGCCCGCAGGTAACCAACGTAACCTGCCTCTTTTTGCCGTCCTTCGTTCCGAACGAAGTCCTCGTCCAGGCACTATCACCATACGGCAAGGTTCTGTCTGTCAATGCTGGTCTCATGAGCAGACGACGTGGCGTGCTCACGGGCACGCGCTTCGTGCGTATGGAAATGAGTGCCACAACCCCGGTCCCAAATTATCTGCGAGTCTCTGGTCATCGTGTGACGTTTGACTACCGCGGCTTGCAATGCGTGTGTCGTCGGTGCGGTTCCAGCGACCACTACCGTGCACAGTGCACCGCAGCGTTCTGTGGCCGTTGTGGCGTCCATGGCCACGAAAGCGACGGGTGTGACCGTCCTTGTCGGCGTTGCGGGGATAGTCACCCTACAGTCGCGTGCCCTGTGCGGCGTTCATGCTCAGACGCTGCTACTGGGGCCTTTCCCCCCTTACCGCCGGCGTCAGCTGCAGTTGCGACTGCGCGTGAGGCCATAACCAAAGAAATTGGACTGACGCCGCAAGAACTAGCGTCAAGAAATGAAAAAGAAGAGGCATGCAGCTCGAGAAGTCCCAGCGCGTCATGTTCGCCGGCCTCCTCTACTGAAAAAGAAGACCGTGACGTGGCGGATCGCAACACGCCATGTTCGCTGGCCTTCCAAGCAGCGAAGGACACGCGTGCTGTGGCCGAAAGCGCCTCCACTTCGGCTGCTACCATCACTCCTCCTGATCCCAGCAAAGTTTTGAACGCGGATAAAGCGCCTGACTCTGCGATCGCTGCAGTCGATGTACCCACGAAGTCTGCTGCGGCTTCATCCGCCTCAGTTGCATCTCCTACAGCGGCGCAGCCATTGCATCCGGGTGGGCCCCCGGCTGCCGAGGTTGTCGGCGACGATGAAATCAATCCCGCCGTCCTACCGCTACCGACATCATCCTCATCAGAAAACAGCTTCAGCCTCGGAGTTGATAGCAGCGTTGGACTGTCGCCAAGCCTGGATGAACTCGACATAGAAATGGCGGCCCCACGAGACGTAAAGCGCGCTCATGCGTCAGCCTCTGGCTCGGACGGCGGCCCCGATCGCCGTGCCGAGTTACAGCGGCCCAAAAAAACTCGGCCTTCTTCGAGAGGGTCGAAGAAGTGACGCGTGGACTGCTTAACCCCTGGACTTGTTCCCGGGGCGCCGACTTGAACAACACGACCAGGTCAGTTTGGTGATACATGTAATTAATTATGGCTGACACCTTGAAGATTATTTCATTAAATGCACAAGGGTTCCGAAGTCCTGTAAAACAAGCCGAAATTATCAGCGTGGCCCGCGCAAAACAGTGTGACATACTGTGTTTACAAGAAACAAATTTTTTCACCATTGTACATGTCCTTACTTTCAAACGCACTTTTAACCTAGACTGTTTCTTCTCCTTCGCTACATCACGATCTAGCAGAGTTGGTATTATTATTTTCAACAGAGCTCTCTTGCGAGATCATCAAGTCTTTTATGATGGGACTGTTCGAATATTGGCATTTGATTGTGTACTATCTTCATTTAGGTTACGGATTTTGTGCATATATGGACCCGCGCAGGCCATTAAGTCCAATGATTTTTTCCGTGACCTGGACGTGTATTTCCTTGACGGCCGTCACGTGGTGCTCGTTGGGGATTTTAACTGCGTCTTAGACACGCGAGCAGATGTGCAGGGCCCGGGCTGGGGTCGCCCTGATTGGAACGCACGGGAGTTGCGGCGCCTCGTCCAGCATTTTTCGTTGCTAGATACATATCAACTTTTTCATGGTTCTTTATTTGCCTGGACCTGGCGACGCGGTGCGTCGTCAAGCAGGTTAGACCGTGCCTATGTGCCAAGCAGTTTAGCTCAGTATGTCACCCAGTCTAATGTGATAACGTTACCTTCATCCCCTGTTTATATTTCCGATCACAAACCAGTAATACTTGAAATTCGCTTCCCTGCTTCCTCATCAGTAAAATCCTGGCGTCTGGACATGCGCGTTCTACATGACGCGCGCTCGCGCTCTTGTTTGTCACGAGTTTTGGGCGCCTCTGTTTCTAGATCTGACCGAGAGTCATGGGATGCGCTCGAGGTGCAGTGGCGTCTACACTGTTCAGTTGAAGGACGTGCACTCAGACGACGTATGTCAGAGGAACTGGCGGATACTGCCACGAAGCTCCGCATCGCCCTTCGGGTCAATCAACTGACTCCGTTGATGCGGTCCTGGCAGCGTGAGCTACGGAGGCGTTTCCAACGCCTCATCGCGGCGTCGTCTTTGTCAGCTGCTGCTTGGTGATGCAGACGTAATCCGTGTGCGCACCCCGAAGTTCTGCGCTTTTCAAGAAACTCGCTTTTTAGACAGCCGAATGCATTCGGTTCTGCGGCCCCAAGAGCACTTCCTGTTACACCACCTCCCACACGTGATTATTCGCTATTTGTAACGCATTTTGAAAACATGGCGCGTACGACCATGCAAATAGATTCTGGCTCTCAAGGACTTCATACTTTGCTTAGTGGGCTGCCTCAGGCTCCATCTGAGGTAGCTAACCGTCTTTGTGCACGACCATCAGCCGAGGAAGTGAAAGCAGCATTATCTTCTATGAAGCGTGGCTCGGCCCCAGGGCCGGACGGGTTACCCGTGGAGTTTTATCTAACGTTCTGGGAAGATATTGGTGCCACTTTCGTATCGGTTATCAGCCAATGCTTTGAGAACTTTGATTTCCCGTTTAGTTTTCGGGACGGTCGTATTGTGCTGATACCTAAGCATGATCCGTCATCAGTTCGTCCAGAGGAATGGAGGCCAATCACGCTTCTCAACGTCGACTACAAAACCTTCACAGCTGTTCTCACCCGGCGTTTGAGAAGCCTGATGCCTTCCCTAATAGGACACCATCAGGCATGCTCAGTCCCTGGCAGAGAGATACAGTCTTTCGTTCGTTACTCGTGACATAATGACATACACGCTAACCAGGTCGGCACGTGGTCTCTTAGTTTAACTGGATCAAGAAAAGGCATTCGATCGCCTTGAACATAACTACATTTTTAATGTACTGACCTCGTTCGGCTTCTCGTCAAATTTTGTTGAACTTATTAGGAATACCTATTCAAATATCCGAAGTACATTGTTCCTTGATGGTCGAGAAAGTGCACCGTTTGCCGTTACTCGTGGCGTTCGTCAAGGGTGCCCTCTATCCCCAGTACTTTTTGTGCTCAGCCTAGAACCATTTCTGCGCTCAATAGTGAGAGACCCTTACGTATGCGGTCTCCCACTGCCTGGTAGCGGTGTTGTGAAGGTGACAGCCTTCGCCGATGACATCACATTATATCTCAGGAATGAAGATAGCTTAACCCGTAGCCTTCGAATTTTCACTGAGTACGGAAATATTTCAGGTGCTGCGCTAAATTTTTCAAAATGTCGTTATTTGTTCATTGGTTCACCACAGACACGCCTAAGTCCCCTTTTCCGTCTTCAAAAGAGCAATTCTCTTCGCATTTTAGGCCTTGACTACACCTCTAATGGCATATCAGACTCTGTGTGGCTCTCAATTCTTGAATATGTAAGGCGAAATATTGAAGATGTTCAAGGTTATGATTTACCCCTATCAGAAAGAAGGTACTTAGCGATGTCTGTATTTTGCGGCCGAGTGTGGTACGTTTGTCACGTCGTACAGCCACCATTACGGGTTACTAGGTCCTTGTAATCCCTTCTTGGTGCCTTCTTGTGGTCGGGCCGTACAGAACTAGTCTGTCGCGCGGCGCCTGGGCACCCACGCTCTCGCGGTGGGTTCGCCTTCCCATCCGTGTCTGTCCGCTGCCGGCTGCTTGCTCTGCGATTTCTGCTCCGTCTGTTACAGCATGATCAGGGTCCAGCGCGTGAAGTCGCTTGCTATTTCCTTGGCACGAAAATTCGCTACATGTTGCCGGGCGTACACTTAAATCGCGGCCCACAAGTGTTAAACGCACCTACATTTTACTGTACGGCCGTGGCATTTTATCGCCACATACAACAGGTATGTCCTGATGTAGACGTTCTCCAAAACCGCGTAGTAGATACTATGTCAGCCTTACTGCTTCCTCTAGTTCCCCCAGCGCGCCTCGCACGTTCCAATAATGTGTCGTGGGATGCGATAACGGCGTCATTTTTGCCTGGCCTCCTACGCGACTTCATGTGGCGTCTAGGGTGGCAGGTGCTTCCAACTCGGGACAGGCTTGAGCGGTGGGGCGTTGTCCTATCTTCGCAGTGTCCCAATTGCCCCCTTCAAGAATCCAATAAACATGTACTGCTGCAATGCGTCGTTGCCAGGATATTTTGGAGGGCCGTGCATACTGGATTTCGAGGCCTTGGAGTTAACCGCTTTATTACATCTGGTCGCTGCTCACGTGGCCGCTTCGCGCGACTTTTAATTGCTGCGGGGGCCTTCTGTCTATGGCGTAACCGGTGCGAGGCAGTTGCCATGGGACGTCGTCACCGCGCTCTGTTTCCACTTATGGGGAGGCTCTACTCTGAGCTACTGTCGTTTCTGTCGGAGGAGTTGTTCTTCCTTGGAGAAGAAGAGTTCCTTCGACAGTGGTCATGTCGTTTCTTCTCGGTGGCTGATGGACGTGTATGGCTGAATTTTCGTCCAGCCTGGTTCTTGTAGCCAGACCATCAGAATTATTCATTTAATGCACATAGAATGCAGGTGCCCGTGCTTTCTGTGTGTGTGTCCTCTCGTATACATGATCATTTTTGTATATACACATGTCGTGCACATCACTTCAAAATTGTGTAAAGTGTTCTATCACATCATCATTGTATATAACCATTGTGTACGCTGTATATATTGAAAATCATTTTGTACATGTGGCATTTAGTTTATGTGTAACTGTGCCTTTCCGTGGGTATACGTGTTTATACGTTGGTGCGTGAGGACTCGGACACTACTTACGTTGACAACGCGCTTTGTTTCGTTTCTTACATGTTATCGTCCGGGTGGAATCGTGCCGTGATTATGACTCAGTGTTCGTATCGTCTCTTGTCGAAATAAACTTTTTCTAAACACACTGTATATGATGAAAATCATTTTGTACATGTGTCATTTAGTTTATGTGTAGCTGCGCCTTTCCGGGGTTATACGTGTTTATATGTTGGTGCGTGAGGACTCGGACATTAGTTACGTTGAAAACGTGCTGTGTTTCGTTTCTTGCATGTTATCGTCCAGCTGGAATTGTGCCGTGATTATGACTCAGTGTTCATATCGTCTCTTGTCGAAATAAACTTTTCCTAAACACACAGCATTCATTTGATGCACATAGAATGCAGGTGCCCATGATTTCTGTGTGTGTGTGCTCTCGTATACATGATCATTTCTGTATATACACATCTCGTGCACATCACTTCAAAAATGTGTAAAGTGTTCGATCACATCATCATTGTACATAACCATTTTGTACACTGTATATATTGAAAATCATTTTGTACATGTGGCATTTAGTTTATCTGTAACTGTGCCTTTCCGTAGGTATACGTGTTTATATGTTGGTGCGTGAGGGCTCGGGCATTACTTACGTTGAAAACGTGCTGTGTTTCGTTTCTCTCATGTTATCGTCCCGGTGGAAATGTGCCGTGATTATGACTCAGTGTTCGTATCGTCTCTTGTCGAAATAAACTTTTTCTAAACACAGTTCGCTGTTTCTGCTGACGTCGCTGCGTGTTTCAGCTCAGGTGCGTCCACCTTTCACGCCATGACACCTACAGTTCTGTGGACTCCTTAGAAGGCCCAGGTTTTCGACGTTGCTGTCCCTGCGGGGAATGATCCTGAGAGAGTCGTTGACGCGACGGCCTCAATAGTTAGCCTCTATGAGGTCTATTGCGTTCAGCACATGGGAGGCTTCAACTTCCAAGTCGCCGTCAAGAGTATGGCTTCCGTGACTCCATTCGTCGATGCTGGCTGCCTTGTCATCGGCGTCGAGCGTTGCCCTGTCGCTACCGTCGGCCCGCAGGTCACCAACGTAACCTGCCTCTTCTTGCCATCCTTCGTTCCGAATGAAGTCCTCGTCCAGGCACTATTACCATACGGCAAGGTTCTGTCTGTCAACGCTTGTGCTATATGAGCGGACGACATGGCGTACTCACGGGCACCCGCTTCTTTCGAAAGGAAATGAGCACCTTAACCCCTGTCCCCAAATATCTGCGAGCCTCTGGTCATCGTGTGACGTTTGACCGCCGTGGCTTGCAACGCGTGTCGTAGGTGAGGCGCTAGCGACCACTACTGTGCACAGTGCACCGCAGAGTTCTGTGGCCGTTGTGGTATCCATGGCCGCGAAAGAGATGGATGTGACCATCCTTGTCGGCGTTGCGGGGCTGGTCACCCTACAGCCGGATGCCCTTGCTGCAAAGTGAAAACGAAAACGAAGACAGAGAAAACCACGTTCGCCGTGGCGCGAGACCGACGTCATCGCACGTGCCGGAGCGGCTTGAGAACTTCCGAACAAAGGGCTGTCACTGAATAAACAGGCGCAGTGTTCCCGTTCTTGTGAGGGCATTATTATGCTCCTCGCCGTCCGGGAGGATGCCGTTCCCGCCCGGTAGCTGTCATAACAGTTGAGTTATAACTGTGGCGACGAGCAACGAACCAGCACCTTGATGACGGCGAACACTCCTGCGATGGCGTACCAAGTTCCACAGTTCGACGACGCCAAGGACAAGTGGTCGTCGTACTACATCACAGTCGAGTCGTACTTCGAGGGTAACGACATCGTCGACGACGCTGAAAAAAGGGCGCTTCTCATCTCGGCACTGGGCTCGAAGCCTATCGACGTACTGAGTGGGCGTTGTACACCGCGGAAGGTGAGCGAGTTAACCTACGCGGAAGCGGTTACCATTCTCGAAGAATTTTACGCACCCCCGCCAAATGAGATAGCCGCAAGCTTCAAGTTCTTCACCCGCATTCAAAGGGAAGAGGAATCAGCTCAACAGTTTATCGTGGAGCTTCGACGCATGGCTGATAAATGCAACCTCGGGACCATGTTGAACAGCCTGCTGCGAGACAGGATCGTGTGCGGAATTCGTAGCAGTGGCGTGCAGAAGGCACTGCTTTCTCACCCGAAACTGACATTGCAGGCGGCAGAAAACATCGTGCTTGCACCAGCGGCTGCACTACAGGGCGTTCAGCTTATGAAGCAGAGGAAAACGAAAGAAGAGCCCGAGCTACACAGACTAGCGGGCGATACACGGCAGCGACAGGCAGAAAAAACGTGCAGTCAGGCGAGTGGATCGTCTAAAGGTTGTCATCGGTGTGGAAGCCGTGAGGACGGTGAGGCGACTTGTGCCTTTAAACACGCCAAATGTTTCAACTGTAGGGAAAAAGGGGCACCTATCTGCCGTGCGTCGATCTAAGGAAAAGCGACTGCACCAGAGCTTGGCGCTGAGCAGTGGCTCAATGGAAAATGCCGAAGCCGAGCTCTCCGCACAGTTGTATACACTAAAGCCGCAACCGACCGCAGACAATGGAATCGTCAGCCCGGTACGACGCAATTTTTGCTGGGCGGAGCCGACATCGTGATGGAAAGTGACATCGGCTCACCCGTGTGCGTAGTGTCCTGGGACATCTACTGCCAACATTGCACAAGCTAGTCCTGCCTTGAAAAATCTAGCTTGAAGTTGTCATGCTACTTGGGTCCGTTGCCTATAGCCGGGAAGCTAACGCCCGCAGTTTCATACTGCGGCAGGACTGTTACGGCGTCAGTGACCGTTGTTCGCGTCTCCGGACCGAGCCTGTGTGGCCGTGATCTCATCCAGGCGCTGAACAACGAAGGGGTTGCGGTTTTCAGCGTGTCCAGCATTAAGGAGCAAGGTCTAAACTTGCAAGCGATCCCGCGTGAGTACGAGGACGTGTTTGCACCTGAACTGGGTCTGTTCAAGGTTCCGCCGGCTCATCTATACATGAAGGAGGATGCGGTTCCAAAGTTCTTCAAAGCCAGGCCACTTCCATATGCAATGCGAGAAAAGGCTCTAACGAGCTGGACAGGCTTGTTAACGCCAGAGTCCTGTCCCCGGTGGCTCACTTGAAGTGGGCGACGCCGATAGTTCCGGTAATAAGAAAGATGGAATCGTTCGATTGTGTGGCGATTACAAGCTAACGGTAAATGCCAGCTGTGTGACGGAGCAGTACCCACTCCCGGTAATCAATGACCTTTTTGCTGCACTGCCCGAGGGTGACGTGTACAGCACATTGGACCTTCGAGAAGCCTACAACCAGGTTTCCCTGGATGAGCAGTCAAAGAAGCTGATGGTCATTAACACACATCAGGGATTATTCTGCTTTAACCGCCCGCCATTTGGTGCGTCTTCTGCCCCAGCTATCTTTCACCGAATAATGCACAGCGTCCTGAACGGTTTCGCGGGAGTCCAGGCGTACTAGGACGACGTTCTGGTTGCCGAGAAGGGGAATGACGGCGGAAAGAACCTCAAGGCAGTTCTTCTGCGCATTCGAGAGTACGGCGTCAAGCTAAGGAAGGACAAGTGCACCTTCAGGATGCCTGAGGTTTCGTATCTTGGCCACAAGATCAGAACTGGAGGGCTGCAACCTCTGGAGAAGAACATTGATGCTATCACGAAGGCGCCAACACCCAATAACGTGAGCGAACTGCGTTCCTACTTGGGTCTTTTCACGTATTACAACAAGTTCGTTCCCAATATGGTCAGTCTGCTATCACCACTCTACGATTTGCTAACCAAAGAACGTCGCTGGAATTAGGGCTGTCAACAACGGGAAGCGTTTCAGAAGTCAAAAAACGCTTTATGCAATGCCAAAATGCTCACTCACTTCGATCCCTCACTACCGCTGCGCTTGGAGTGCGATGCGTCACCCGACGGAATCGGAGCGGCACTGTCCCATCGCATTGACAACGTTGACAAGGCTATAGGTTTTCGTTCTCGAAGGCTTACCAAAGCGGAAAGGAATTATTCCCAACTGGAGCGTGAAGCGTTGGCCCTAGTGTTCGGGGTATCAAAGTTTCGGGACTACCTACTGGGAAGAACATTCACCTTGAACAGAGATCACAAGCCGCTGGTGGGTCTATTTCGCGAAGATCGTCTCACGCCCATCATGGCTGTAGCAATAATTCAGCGTTGGTCCTCGCTGCTGGGAGCATGTCAGTACAAGATAAAGTACAAACCTGGCTCGGACAACCTGACTGCAGACGCACTCAGTGGGCTTCCTCTAGAAACCACCGAGGACACATCAGAGGAGCTACACGAGTACGTGCACTCGCTGCAGCAGCTGGATGACACGCCCCTTTCGGCGAAGGCAACGAGACAGTTGACCGAGAAAGATAAAGTACTTAGAAATGTCAAGTCCTACGTGCTTCATGGTTGGCCAAAGGAGCGCAAAGCACCCGATCCGCGGTTGGACCCATACTTCGCACGAAAAAGTGAGCTAACCGTTTACAAAAGTCTCATGTACTGGGGTCACAGAGTCGTGAATCCCGAGGCTGCTCGTGGTGACATGCTGCAATTTCTACACGAGACGCACCAGGGGATGTCTGCGATGAAGGCATTGGCCCGTACTGTCGTGTGGTGGCCCGGCATCGACGGAGCTATCGAACAAATCAGTAGGAATTGTACTACATGCATACAAGCAAGCGCAATCCCACCGGCGAAAATACAAGTAAGCTGGCCACTAACGCACGAGAATTGGTCACCTATCCATTTGGATTATGCTGGTCCAATGAATAACACCATGATCCTACCGGCCATAGATACACTTTCAAAATGGATCGAAGCAATTCCTGTGCGCCATTGCACAGCACAATCGACAGTTACATGCTTGCGTGAAATCTGGACGTGTATTCTCTGAATGGTCGTCACGTAGTTCTTGTTGGGGATTTTAATTGCGTTTTACACACGCGAGCAGGTGTACAAGGCCCGGGCTGGGGTCGCCTTAACTGGAACGCACGGGAGTTGCGTCACCTCGTCCAACACTTTTCGTTGCTGGATACATATCGACATTTAAAGCGAAAGCTTTACTGACCACGAGCTTGCGATTTCGCCATGGCGGTGCTCCGAGGAGGCACATGACGTCACAACGCGCTCCCTGCCGCGGCCGCGGATATTTCTCTCTCTCTCTCTCTCTCTCGCTCCCTAGTCACTACTGCGCATGCGCCACTACTAGCGCCGAGCCACAGGTGTTCCGCCGGTGCGCAGCGCCGCGCCTTTCCGCATCCGCCGTTTGGTATGACGTCACACCGCATTCGTCGTCGTTGCGCTCGCCTCCGCTCGCTTCGCCAACTGCGTCGCATGCCTGATACCATGTAGGAGCATTGAAAAGAAGAGCTAGTGTGCGCCGCAACCACAGTTGAAGCTGCAGTATGGACGGCGACAATTCTGATAAGCAGGAGGAGGCCTGGAATCGACATCGGAACGATATGAAGATGAAGCGAATCGCCCAGGAAACAGACGAACAGCGCGCCGAACGACAGGCTAAACGCCGCAACATAGCTAGACAACTAGAATAACCTGGATTTGCAATCAAGATTAACCAAGGCTAACCATGCTATGCCTTCGCTTTCGCTACGTATATCCTGGCATAGCCGAGCTAAGCCACTGCGAATTTTTCATGGTTCATTTGTCTGGACGTGGCGACGCGGCGCCTCGTCGAGCAGATTACACCGTGCCTATGGGCCAACCAATTTAACTCAGAATGTCTCCCAATATGATGTAATAACTTTACCTTCATCTCCTGTTTACATTTCCAATCACTGACAATTTATGTTTGAAGTTTACTTCCCTGCGTCTTCATCAGCAAAACATTGGCGTCTTGACATCCGCGTTCTACATGACGCGCATTCGCGCTCTTGTTGGTCAAGAGTCTTGCAAACCTCTGTTTCTAGTTCTGACCCAGCGCCTTGGGACGCGCTTAAGGTGCAGTGGCGTCTGCATTGTTCAGACGAAGGTCGTGCACTCAGACAATGCACGTCAGAAGGACTGGCGGATACTGCCACGAAGCTCCGTATTGCCCTTCGGGTCAATCAACCGACTCCGCTGATGCGGTCATGGCAGCGCCAGCTACGCAGGCGTATCCAACGCCTCATCGCAGCGTCGTCTTTGCCAGCGTCTCCTTGGCGACGCAGACGTAATCCGTGTGCACACCTTCAAGTTCTGCGCTTTGCAAGAAACTCGCTTTTAAGACAGCCGAATGCATTCGGTTCTGTGGCCCCTAGAGCACTTCCTGTTATGTCTCCCGCGCGTGATTATCGCTCTTTGTATCGCATGTTGAAAACATGGTGCGTACGAATATGCGAATAGGTCATGATAACGTCGAAATGCTTAATGAGCTGCCTGAGCTTCCACCTGAAGCCGCTGAACGTCTGTGTGCACGACCGTCAGCTGACGAGGTAAAAGCAGCATTATCTTCCATGAAGCGTGGCTCGGCCCTATGAGCCATGGAGTTTTATCTAACATTCTGGGAAGATATTCGTGCGACTTTCGTGTCTGTTACTGCTTTGAGAACTTTGAATTCCAGTCTAGTTTTCGCGATGGTCGTATTGTGTTGATACCTAAGCACGATCCGTATTCAGTTCGTCCAGAGGAATGGAGGCCAATCACGCTTCTCAACGTTGACTACAAAACCTTCACAGCTGTTCTCACCCGGCGCTTGAGAAGCCTGATGCCTTCGCTAATAGGACACTATCAGGCATGCTCAGTCCCTGGCAGAGAGATGGACAGTCTTTCGTTCGTTACGCGTGACATAATAGAGAGTTTACTCTCTATTATGTCAGTTACATAATAGAGAGTAACATAATAGAGAGTTACATAATAGGGGTTTACGGCCAGCGGAGGGGAGCGGGCGAGCTCAGACACGACTGCGCATGCGCACGATGCTGAGGCGGCCAGCGGTTTTACGGAGCAGCGTTTACGCCCGCTCGAAAGCACTCCCCAGCGGAGGGTATACGCAGCGCGCGAGCGTGCGTAAGCGCGCGCGGGCGTGTATGGGAAATGCAAGATGGCAGCCGCGAACATGAACGCCGGCAGTTCTGCATCGACGACGGCGACTGCGGCGCTGACCCGTACATTAGTACTCAGTATATTATTAACAAATAATGTACTGAGAACAGGTAATATATCTTTATTCAACATTTCTTGCATTATAAAAGCAAGCGTAATTCAAATTCATTTCTCAGTAATTCCTATTCGGACCACTAGGTGGGGAAGCAGAGTGCCCCGCTCTCTCCGTTCGAGCGGGTGAGTGTTCCGCCGGGCTAAAATTCTTTTTTCGCGAGCCGCTCCGCTGGCGCAACGTTGGAGACCGCGAGCGGAGCGACACGTAAACCCGCTGAGCTAAATCTCTCTAATGACATACACGCTGACCAGGTCAGCGCGTGGTCTCTTAGTTTCCCTAGATCAAGAAAAGGCATTCGATCGCCTTGAACACAGCTACATATTTAATGTACTGACCTTGTTTGGCTTTTCGTCAAATTTTGTTCAACTTATTAGGGCTGCCTATTCAAATATCTGAGGTACATTGTTTCTTGATGGTCGGGAAAGTGGAGCATTTCCTATTACTCGTGGTGTTCGTCAAGGGTGCCCTCTATCCCCAGTGCTCCTTGTAATAAGCCTTGGGTCATTTCTACGCTCAGTACTGAGAGACCCCCACGTGTGCGGTCTGTCACTGCCTGGTAGCGGTGTTGTGAAGGTGACAGCCTTCGCCGATGACATCACATTGTATCTCAGGAATGAAGATAGGTTATCCCGTTGCCTTCGAATTTTTCCCCTGTACGCAAATATTTCAGGTGCTGCGCTAAATTTTTCAAAATGTCGTTATGTGTTCATTGGTTCACCACAGACACGCCTAAGTCCTATTTTCCGTCTTCAAAAGAACGACTCTATTCGTATTTTAGGCATTGATTACACCTATGATGGCATATCATACTCTGTGTGGCTCTCAATTCTTGAAGATGTAAGGCGAAATATTCAAGAGGTTCAAGCGTAGATTTACCTCTATATTACCAAGAAGGTATTTAGCACAGTCTGTATTTTGCGGCCAATTGTGGTATGTTTGTCGCGTTGTACAGCCACCATTACGAGTTACTAGGTCTCTGCAGTCCCTTCATGGTTGCTTCTTCTGGTCGGGAAGAACAGAACTGGTCTGTCGCGCAGTGCTTGGCCAACCACGCACTCAAGGTTGGTTCGCGTTCCCATCAGTGTCTGTCCGCTTCCGGCTGCCGGTTGCTTGCTCTTCGATTTCTGCTCCGTCTGTTACAGCGTGATCCGTCTACTGCGCGTGTACTCGCCTGCTATTTCATTGGCACAAAAATTCCTTAAATGTTACCGGGCGTGCACTTAAATCACGGACCAGAAATCTTAAACGCACCTGCATTTTACTCTACGGCGGTGGCACATTATCGTCACATACAACAGCTGTGTCCTGATGTAGACGTTTTTGAAAACCGTGTTGTGAATACTATGTCGGCCTTACTTCTTCCTCTAGTTCCTTCAGCGCGCCGCGCACGTTGCAATAATGTGTCGTGGGATGCAATAACGGCATCACTTCTGTCTGGCGAACTACGCGACTTAATGTGGCGTCTAGGGTGGCAAGTGCTTCCAAACTCGTGACAAGTAAGAGCGGTGGGGCGTAGTGCCATCTTCGCTGTGTCCAAATTGCCTCCTTCAGGAATTCAAAAAACATGTGCTGCTGCAACGCGTCGTTGCCAGGGTATTTTGGAGGGCCGTGCATACTGGTTTCCGTGGCCTTGGAGTTAAAACGCTTTATTACATGCGGTCGCCGCTCCCATGGCGGCATTGCGCGACATTTAATTGCTGTGGGGGCCTTTTGCCTATGGCGTAACCGGTGCGAGCAGTTGCCGTAGGACATCGTCGCCGCGCTCTGTTTCCACTTCTGGGGAGGTTCAACTTTGAGCTACTGTCGTTTCTGTCAGAGGAGTGGTTCTTCCTTGCGGAAGAAAAGTTCCTTCGACAGTGGTCATGCCGTTTCCTGTCGGTGTCCGATAGACGCCTACGGATTAATTTTCGACCAGCCTGGTTCTTGTAGACAGGCCATCAGATGTGTTCACTGAATGTGCACAGAATTTAGTGCATGTGACTTCTATGTGTGCGTGATCTCGTACACCTGATCATTTCTGTATTAGCCATCTCATAGCAACACTTCAAAATTATGTAAAATCTCTCTGTCGCTTCATTGTACATAACATTTGTGCACACTGTATATATCAACATCACTTTATATAACGTGACAATTAGTTTCTGTGTAACTGTGTGTTGCGTGGGTCTGTGTAGTTATGTGTTAGTGAGTGAGGACTCGGACACTTTCTTGAAAACGTGCCGTGTATACAGTGCTTCGTACTTTGTATATTTCATTGTCCTGGCGGAATTGTGCCGTGATTGTGACTCAGTGTTCGTATCGTCTCTTGTTGAATAAACTTTTTCTAAACACAACCTTTCGCCTTTTACTAAAGGCTACCGTGGGGAATGAGCCTACAGGCCAATTTTTGTGAGGCCCCAATTGTTTGAGTGGAACCTAATATGTCATCCCAAAACCAGATTGTCTCGATACATGTGTGTGCCGCCATACCGGGTGATCAATTTCAGGTAATGTGGAATTTTCAAAAATCACCTGTTGCAGCTACGACAAGTAAAACCCACAAATTAACTTCTTTTTTAATTACTTTATGGCTCTTGTAATTCAGCAATTGTAGCCGGTGAGCTTGTAAAACGTATCCAGTTGAAACGAATTTCCAGGGTGACACCTGTTTCGAGATATTATTTCACAAAGTATAGATTGAAATACACGGGCGTTCCAATTACTTTTGTGCTTCAATGCACAAATGATGGTTTTGTCAAAAAAGTAAGTGGAACACTAGTGCATTTCTAGGGAGAGCTTGATGGTGCATATCTCCAAACTGGCAGTAATTCTGGAAATTAATTCCAAGTGGATACGCCTTGCAAACTTACCGGGTACAAATGGTAAATTGCAAGATGTGCCTTAAGGTTATGAATTCAGAAGGCAATTAGTGTATTTTTGTTAATTAGTCGAACATCAGTTTCTGATTTCTCGGGCAAGAAATGTCCGCCACTAGGAATAATGAAGCTCAGGGACTAGAATTATGTCATCTGCTACTGCCAATATATAAATTACGTAAAACTTTGAAATGACCAACCTGTATATTCTTGACGCACTACGTATGTCCCGGTTAAGCCTTGTTGGCAGCTTTTGTTATGTCGGCATCTGTCGACTTTAAACTTGACAAGTCTGGGTTTACAACACAGTTGATTTGTGAAAGTGACGTACTGCCAGTTGTGTAATAACAGTGTTGCTTCACAAATCCTCGCAGCAAGATTTCTTGATTCCCCCCTTCGAACTCTGCTCAAACTTCTTGCAGCATGGCCATTTTCCAACATGAAAACATCGCCACATACATTTGTCATTCCGACATCCCTGATAATATTTGTGTTTATTTTTCAATGCAAGCACCGCCTCCAAATAAGGGGGATGTCTCGGTGTGAGGCGGCAGCAAGTGCAATGAAACCAATGCGTTATCGCGGTCCTCAGGGCCCTGCGCAGCTCAGCGTCGTCTGAACACTGACCAACCAGCCTACCGACGTCAGCTCCCTGCCCCCACCGTCCTCGGCACATCACCGAATTCCTATCCTCAGGGCCTGCCTAATCCACCTACCTTTATAAGAGATGGATCCTTGGCACTTTCTTGTAAATAAACTGCTTTAACATAACCCAGCGTCACCCATTTAGGTGCGCGGATTTAGGTGCCTGTTTATGCCTGTTATTTGTAAATGAACTGTTATAAAATTGTCTTTTAGTATTCTTTTATTTTTTGCACGTGTAAAAAACTTTTGGTTCTTGACCTATTATATTTCTGGTGCGTTTCCTAGGTACAATCGATGTAGACAGCATGGGGACAATTGGTATCAGAAATGCCACTAGCAAAAGGTTCGCCCAAATGATGCTGCGTATTCTATAGCAAGCGTGTTTACAATATTCGTCATCCAAAGGGCGTTGTCCTTAAGAGGACGTTTTAGCTCGGGCCCTACACCGACGCGGCCTATTCAAATACATGTAAAACGCAATAACGTTTTTATGAAATAACCATTGGACCGATTTTAATAATTTTTTCGCATTTGAGAAAGTTAAATACTGTTGAGTGTTGGAAGCAGAATTTCGATTTCATGACTGAATGTTTTAAAAACAATTTTCAAAAATTCGAGAGCTTGAAAAAAAAATAGAAGCACAAAGTTTACAACTTAATAGCTATGCATCAAGAACAGCTATCGCGGTTCTGTAAACGGCATCCATTAGATCATTCAAATCGGACAAATTCGATATGTCAATTTATGCCTTACCCTAATTTGTTACGTTCTGTACACAGGTTCTGCAAAAGCTGTATTTCCGTATTGCTAAATATTTGAAATTCATGCGTAACATATCAGTTTTGTACGCTTTAGATGTACTATTATATGCAATTGACGAAATTGTGATATCGTTATTCATTGCTGAGTTACAGAGTTGTAAACTTAGTAGTTTAGCTTTCTTAAAATGTTTGATCTTTACTGATTTGTCATAAAAAATCGACAATCTAAATAAAACATTTTAAAAAAAATCTAAATCTAAATAAAAATAAAAAAGTCACTAGCCTTCATGTTTTTCTTTTAAACGCAACAAACCTCGCCAAATTTCGTGCAGTGATAGCCGAGAAAAGGGAATTCTCCTTTCACATTTATTTAGACAGGAGCACCCAAGCTAAAGCTTCTGCTTAAGCTGACAATAATAATGGCAGCGATATGGCTCACCGCTGGCACTGCGCTAGCAACACATTGGCTGCTGCATTGGCATAATGTTCGAAAAACGTTGGCCTTAACTCTGGGCCAGCATTGGATTAGGCTCAATTTGACCATTATGCCAGCGTTGGTACAGGAGTGCTACCAATTTCTGCCAGCATTGAGCCATGCTTGGGACCATCGCTGGTGTGCTGCGTGGGTCGCCGTTAATTATCGCCAATCAGAGCAAACAGCACAGAAAACACAGCTTACATCGATTCCCACAGTGCGTGGGATCCGCATAAACTTCCTTTCCCGGCATCTAGCCATACCACCCAACATATGGGTGAAACCTTATAGCGTTAGGGAAATCCTGGACATTACTAAAATATGGACACAATACAGTGAGGAATCGGGACACGTTCCGGGACAGTGCTTGGCGCACCGGAGGGTTAAGCGTGTTTCAGCTGGCTTCAATGTGCTTATGATGCTCTGACCCCCAAGCCTCATTCTGTTTTATACTCTACTATTGGAATAATTTAAAAACATCTCAAGCGGATGATCGCCCAAACTGTACTTTCTCGAAGTTATTCCCAAGTTTGGTTGGAAAACACGAGCTCCGCTCCTGTGTAATTCCCTAGCTATCGATTGTTCTCGAAGTCGCATAAGTGCGTCCGCAGAAATAAAACGAATATAATGCTCGGAGGAGGAGCTAAGGAATCTGAAAGGGAACTAAACGCTGCATTTGTTTCTTGCGTGAGCTCATCGTATGCATCATTGTGGGGCTTGATAATCCGACCGGAAGCTCTTGAATCACTTCGCACTACTGGTATATTGGCCCTCTTTACAGCATACACTGCAGAAAACGCAAGATACAACATACTATTTGCCAAGATGCAATACTCAGATGGACTTGCAGCAAACTTTTAACGTTTCGAAACTGATCTTCCGGAGGGAAAACAAAAGCATGCTGTTGCCATAAGGTCTATCTTTAACTTTGAGAGCTGTTCAGAAAGCGGGCGCATACCCGTCATGAACCACTCTTGATGCCACCTGATGCGCAAATGTGCTACTTTTGCAGTTCTTGAAGATTGGAAGGAATTGAAGAATGAAAGGCTTCAACATAGACAGACGAACCACTTGTGATCCTTGACAAAGGTAAAATATTTTCTGTAGTTGAATGGCAAGACCATCGAATAATTCAGTGGAAATAATATTAAAAGCGTACAAAAACTTCTGTGGTACTTTCTGAACTATTCGTAAACATTGTGCCACTTGCTTATCTCCGGGCAGACCGATGTCATTATCAATGATATGAAACTTGATTCGTCAAGTTTCGTCGTAAACTCTTATCAGCCCTCATCAGTCGTTACCAACCTTATAGAGTATGGTCAGACCTGTATCAACTGTTATCTGCCTCCTTATCAACATAGATGTCAACCGAATCTGTTTGAGATTCACCACTGCATTTGCTGAGGGGGGTATGCAATGCTGTATATTTGATTCGGGTGCTTGTTTTGAACTTCTCCTTTATTGAAACGTATGCTTTTCTGTGTGTTGTATTAATGTATCATTGAATGTAAACACTGTTCAATTCACTTTGCTGAAACCTTGTAGCCTCTGCCTTACGTACACACTAAGAAATAAAAGAGTATCCCTTACTCTTTTCGAAGAGTCTGGACTCGTCACGTATACGACACACTTTGTGGGAGACACCCGAACTCTCTTTTGGCAGAGAGTCCCGAGACTATCTGTGCTCAATACAAGGTATTTACTTGACTCCGTACACAATAGTCATGCATACTCTGTTGTAGTAGTCGCCTATACCCTCTCAAAAGGGTTACAAGACTAGTGCTGAGGGAGTCAGTTAACTATTCTAGTTGAGTCATGACTCAAGATAAAGTGTCACATGACCACTGCAACAAGCATTCAGGTAACTACTCTAGATGAGTCTGATGACTCCAGCAGTGTGTGTCAAGTTACCCTTAGTGCGTGGTGGAGGACTCTTGCAAATAGAGTAAAATAACTAATCCATGTAAGTCGTTTCACTCTTGGATGGCAGTGTCGAGCCGCTTTTCAAGATGTGTCAACAACTCTTGCTCTAAGTACACACGACTACGGCTAGTTCTCAAGAAGACTACTGTGAAAAGACAACATAGGATAACAAAGAATCCATAGTAAACTTGCCAAATAGCACATGGCAGGTTAGCAAGAAAAAGTTAATATTTCATCAATCTTTGTTATTGTCTTCTGGAAAATTGAAATGTATCAGTCAGCACAGAATCACTATGAAAGCAAGACAGTTCTCATTACTATTAAACTGGAATCAAGAGCCAACCAAGCAAAACAGTCTTAAATAAATATCCAATATATAGCCTGCAACTGCATATGCATGACACTGCAATGCCACTCAGAACCATAATGAGCCCCCAAAATATTATGTAACTCATGTAGAAGTTCAATTCACCACCGCACAAGTCTCTTATAATATGTCAAAGGATATATAACTTATCTATTTCACAGTTCTAAAAGACTTAACTTACGACTTAACATTCTAAGCAAGCTATAAGTTCGTGCCATTGCATTTTTTGCTTGCTTACGGGAGTATGAGGCATTGTTCAGAAGGTATGAGCCATTGCATTCGTCTTAAGAGGAAGCTTTAGCTCAAATGCTCCTATCTAAATACATGTAAAAGGAGAATTCGTTTTTCTCGGCAACCTCTGCACCAAATTTGACGAAATTTGTTGCATTTAAAAGAAAAACTTAAAATCTAGTGACTGTTTGTTCCGGATTTTCGATTTAGGTTGTCAATTTTTTATTAAAAATTGGCAAAAATCGAAAATTTTCAACAAACGAAACTATCAAGTTTACAACTCTGTAACTCAGCAACGAAAACTGATAATACAATTCCGTGAACTGCATCTAATAGTACATCTAAAGCGGACAAAATTGATACGTTACACATGACTGTCAAAAAATATAGTAAAATGTAAATATAGGTTTTAAAGAACCCAATGTAAACAACGTAACAAATTCACGTAAGATATAACATGACGTATCGAATTTGTCCGCTTTCAATGATCTGATGGATCTCGTTTACAGAACCGCGATATCTGCTCTTGATGCCGAGTTAGGAATTTGTAAACTTCGTGCTTCTATTTTTTTTCAAACTTTCGAATTTTTGAAAATCTTTTTAACAAAATTCAGGAGCTAAATAGATATTCCGCGACCAACAGTCACTAGAATTTCACTTGCCCTCTCAAATGCAACAAATTTCATTAAAATCGGTCCGGGGGTTATCTCAGAAAAACGTTTTTGCGTTTTTACATGTATTTGAATAGGCCGCGTCGGAGTTGGGCCCGAGCTAAAGCTTCCTCTTAAGGGACGAACACACAGGATTACTGTTGGGTAGGCATACAAATGCTTGCGCATATAAAATTATGCGGATCCCAGGCACTGTCGGAATCGATGTAGTTGATGCATTCTGGGCTGTTTGCTTTTATTGACGATAATTGACGGTGACGTTGACAAAGAATGTTTAATTTCTCCCGCTGTTAGTCTAATACGGGGGTGGGTAGTTGATGTTAAACGTTACCTTGCGTGCGCCGTTCTGTTTGTCCGCGTAGCACAGATAATTCATAGCAAGATATGTTTTTTTAATCATTGTACGCCATTATTCATAACCTCCGAGAAAGTTAGCACTGTCATTGCCCCGGACGGCACGTTCCATCATGGCAGAACTTTTAAACTTAAATTGAAATATGGGACTGTACACGCCAAAACCACAATCGAATTATGAGGCGTGCCGTAGTGAAGGACCCCCTGGGGTACTTTACGTGCACCAAAATCGAAGTCACGAGCGATTTCGTGTTTCGCCCCTTCGAAATGCGGCTGTCGCGTTTAGTATCGAACCCACATCCTTGAGTGATGCCATAGCCGCAAAGCTACTGCGACGGGCACAGAAGTGTTGCTTTGACGTGCGACCACTGACAAGTCTAGCAGTAGTATTTCCTCGCCTTCTCACGTCGTCATACTTCTCCCATCTATGGGAACTGCGAGCGATGAGTGGCAAACTTGTTTAGTGATTTCGCCGATTCTACCCATTCTCTGCCTCCATACACTGTAGGCAAGCGCTGCTGTTTTCGCAATGGTTTTGCGGTGGCTCACGGTTAGTTACAGTTGTCAAGAGGTTATTGTGGCGACGGCCAGGGAGCTCCAGAGGGCATTGTGAACGTGCGATGCCATGGAAAGATCCAAACTGTACAAACGATTTTCTCGCGTCACATTTCCTCTCTGGTCGCGGTATATGCACGCTCTGAACCACCTTGCAACGCGTCGTGCACGACAGCAACAGGAGCAGTGGAAACGTCGAAGGAAGAGTCAAGGAAAGCTTCGATTGAAAATTGTCCTGACCGTGCTAGGAATGGTGCTCGCGTTAAAAACACGTGTCGCCTCTCGCGGTCACTTATAAAACAACAGTGCTGATGGCGAACCTAGGCTTACCAGCGCACAGGTGTATCACGACAATGTGCTTTTGGGTTAACATATTAGGCCCCAATCAAACAAGTAGGGCCTCACAAAAATTGGCCTATATGCTCATTGGAATGTCCCACCCCACGGTAACCTTTAGTAAAAGGCGAAAGGTTAATTCTTGTGGAGTCCTGAGGAGAGACCTGAGCAGCAATTGCCTGTCCACCGTGCGGAGCGAGGGATTCGCACTGACCCTTACACTGTAACAACGTCAGCTGTTCGATTGACATAAATCATTATTTAGGCATGACGAAATGTGAAATTCTAGTTAACTCAACAGGTACAAGTAAGTTCTGCCCTTAGGGCCTTTAATAGAATCTTATTCAAATCTTATGCAAATCGCCAGCTGCTACCCACGAACGCGGGCAAAACGCGCAGTGTGTAGCCAAATAACTGCTCCAAATCAAGTTTCACCTGCCATCACCACACTAGGGTTCGAGCTCCGATGACTGCGGCAATATGCACTTCAGGGCCAAACACGCTGATCGCTGCCCTATCACGCAACTCTGGGAGCTAGCCATGGGCATTCGCAATGGTGGAATGGCGAGAAGAATGAAAACAGGCGACACTTCTACGCGCACACGTGGATGCGCATACGTTGGCACGCGAGGTATCTGCTCTTGCTGTGCGGGCGTTCTTACCGGTGCATGCGTCACAGCCTCTGCTGTGAACTTACACTTATTACAACAAATAACATGGAAAAAGTATGGGGACCGCACATGGATATGCTTCACTGGGTATGCGACGGTGACGCTCTTAAGTGAACCTCTTTGATGCCAATTTTGGTCGCTGTCTATGTGTCAACGGGCAAAGTGACAACTCCTAAGTTGGAATGATTCCGTGATCATTTCTCATTTTCAGACACCCGGAATAAAGTGGCAAAGAAGAAGAAGAAGGAGAGTGGAACAAGAGTTTCTGCTGACGTCCCTCCGTGTTTCACGTCAGGGACGTCCACCTCTCACGCCATGGCACCTACGGCGTCGTGGACTCTCTCGAAGGCCCAAGTCTTCGGTGTTGTCTTTACGGGGAATGTGACCGTCGTCGACGCAACGGCCTCAATAGTTGGCCTCTCTGAGGTCTACAGCGTTCAGCACATGGGAGGCCTCATCTTCCAAGTCACCGTCAAGAGCATGGCTTCCATGACTCTAATCATCGATGCTGGCTGCCTTGTCATCGGTGACGAGCGCTGTTCTGTCGTTCCCGCTGGACCGCAGGTCCCCGACGTAACCTGCCTCTTTTTGCCGTCCTTCTTTCCGAACGAAGTCCTCGTCCAGGCACTATCAACATACAGCAAATTTCTGTCTGTCACCGCTGGTCTTGTGAGCGGACGACCTGGCGTGCTCACGGGCACCCGCTCCGCTCGGATGGAAATGAGCACTAAAATCCCTGTCCCTAATTACTGGCGAGTCTCTGGTGATCGTAACGTTTCACTACCAAGGCTTGCAACGCGCGTTTCATTGATGCGGCTCCAGCAACCACTGCAGGACGCAGTGCACTGCAACATTCTGTGGCCGTTGTGGTATCCATGGCCACGAAAGCGACGGATGTGACCGTCCTTGTGGGCGTTGCGGGGATGGTCACCACCCTACGGTCGCGTGCCTTGAGCGGCGTTCATACTCGGACGCTGCTGCTGGAGCCTTTTCCCCCATATCACCGGCGTCAGCTGCGGTCGCAAATGCGCGTGACGCCGTAGCCAAAGAAATTGCCTTGACACCATCTTAACCAGCATCGGCAAATTACAAAGAAGAAGCATGCAACTCGGGCAATTACAACGCGCCATGTTCGCCAGCCCCCACTACCGAAAAAGGAGATCGTGCTATTGATGACATGGGGGATCGCAACACGCCATATTAGCTGGCCTCCCAAGCAGCGAAAGACACGCATACTGTGGGCGATAGCACCTCCACTTCGGCTGTTACCATCAGTCCTCTTGATCGCACCGAGGTTTTAAACACGGCTTAAACAACTGACCCTGCGATTTCTACTGTCGATACACCCACAAAATCTGCTGTGGCTTCATCCACCTCAATTATGTCGCCTGCAACGCCGCATCCGTCGCATCTGAATGAGCCCGGGGCAGCCGAAGTTGTCGGCGGCGATGAAATCAATCCCGCAGCCCGACCGCTACCGACGTCAAATCATCAGAAAACAGCGTCAGCCTCGGACTTGACAGCAGCGTTCGATTCTCGCCAAGCCTGGATGGACTCGGCGCAGAAATGGCAGTCCCACGAGACGTAGAGAGTGTCCATGCGTCAGCTTCTGGCTCGAACGGTACCCCGGATCGCCCCACCCGAGTTACAGCGGCCAAAGAAACCTCGGCCTTCTTCGAGAGGGTCGAAGAAGTGACGTGTGTACTGCACACGTCACTGCACATTTGCGTTTGCAAGAAACAATTTTTTTTCACCATTGGACATGTTCTTGGTTTCAAGCGCGCTTTTAATTGAGACAGACAGACAGACAGACAGACAGACAGACAGACAGACAGACAGACAGACAGACAGACAGACAGACAGACAGACAGACAGACAGACAGACAGACAGACAGACAGACAGACAGACAGACAGACAGACAGACAGACAGACAGACAGACAGACAGACAGACAGACAGACAGACAGACAGACAGACAGACAGACAGACAGACAGACAGACAGACAGACAGACAGACAGACAGACAGACAGACAGACAGACAGACAGACAGACAGACAGACAGACAGACAGACAGACAGACAGACAGACAGACAGACAGACAGACAGACAGACAGACAGACAGACAGACAGACAGACAGACAGACAGACAGACAGACAGACAGACAGACAGACAGACAGACAGACAGACAGACAGACAGACAGACAGACAGACAGACAGACAGACAGACAGACAGACAGACAGACAGACAGACAGACAGACAGACAGACAGACAGACAGACAGACAGACAGACAGACAGACAGACAGACAGACAGACAGACAGACAGACAGACAGACAGACAGACAGACAGACAGACAGACAGACAGACAGACAGACAGACAGACAGACAGACAGACAGACAGACAGACAGACAGACAGACAGACAGACAGACAGACAGACAGACAGACAGACAGACAGACAGACAGACAGACAGACAGACAGACAGACAGACAGACAGACAGACAGACAGACAGACAGACAGACAGACAGACAGACAGACAGACAGACAGACAGACAGACAGACAGACAGACAGACAGACAGACAGACAGACAGACAGACAGACAGACAGACAGACAGACAGACAGACAGACAGACAGACAGACAGACAGACAGACAGACAGACAGACAGACAGACAGACAGACAGACAGACAGACAGACAGACAGACAGACAGACAGACAGACAGACAGACAGACAGACAGACAGACAGACAGACAGACAGACAGACAGACAGACAGACAGACAGACAGACAGACAGACAGACAGACAGACAGACAGACAGACAGACAGACAGACAGACAGACAGACAGACAGACAGACAGACAGACAGACAGACAGACAGACAGACAGACAGACAGACAGACAGACAGACAGACAGACAGACAGACAGACAGACAGACAGACAGACAGACAGACAGACAGACAGACAGACAGACAGACAGACAGACAGACAGACAGACAGACAGACAGAGACTGCAAACTGGGCGATGTTCCCAAAGAATTAAAGCACCCGCCGTGGTTGCTCAGTGGCTATGGTGTTGGGCTGCTGAGCACGAGGTCGCCGGATCGAATCCCGGCCACCGCGGCCGCATTTCGATGGGGGCACACCCGTGTAGTTAGACTTAGGCGCACGTTAAAGAAGCTCAGGTGGTCAAAATTTCCGGAGTCCTCCACTACGGCGTGCCTCTTAATGAGAAAGTGGTTTTGGCACGTAAAACCCCATAGTTCAGCACACAAATGTTCACACGATGCTTGACTAAGCGCGATAAATACCGCGCAGGCTCGAGCAGTGGCGCTCGATGCAACACACTTCCGGCTTAGGTCGCCGCTTTCTTCCAACTAAAGTGCAGCTCCTTTTCCCGAGGCCAAGTTTACTATGTGCAAGTTCCCTGCTTGTGCATAAAACCTAACCTATAGCGATGCTCAGGAAGGTTTTCTTTCTTTTTCCCGGAACGTTTCTTTCAGATTATAGATATGTGTCACCATCTCGAGCTCCTATGTTTCCCGATTGAGTGTTAGCCTATTGTTTAGGAAGACAACGAGTATATTTATTGAGAAACGAAGTAAGGTTAACTTTACCCTCAGTCGTGTTCGCAAGTACACATTAAAATTTAAAGTAAGCCGTACGACACAAAGTTACAAAAATTTCAAATTAAGGAAACCGTGAAACGTTAGCCGGTGAAACGCGTAATTCAGCACAACCGCCTTACGAAACGTACGGTGACAGTAATACAAGAGGCCTGCGTCGGGAGGTCGCGCAGAAGCTAGAGTTCAAGGAACGCCCGCCAGAACGACTGGTGCGTTGCGTCACTGGGCGTGCAGGTCAGCGGGTGTATCCCTTGCTCCCTGAACTGAGGAGCTCAACAACGCGTTTTCAGCTCTTAAATAAGTGACGCTGCCGGATCTACGTGGGCCGGCAGCGTCACTTCTTTAAGAGCTGAAAACGCGTTGTTGAGCTCCTCAGTTCTTCACCGCATAAGCAAACGGCAGCAGGGAACCACCGGACGGGCAAATAAGGAGACATCAGGAAGATCACAAGGCCCACCAGCAACTTCAACTAATCGCGAGCTCTCATTCCGTCCCCATTCCATATGCCCGCTTAATGCCACCGTTCCATTCCCATGTTATTCCGGGTGTCTGAAAATGTGAAATGATCCCGGAATCACTACACCTCTGGAGCTGTCACTTTACCCAGTCACACATGTATACTGCGACCAAAGTTGGCATCAAAGAGGTTCATTGGAGAGCGTCACCGTCACATACCCAGTGGCACATGTCCATGTGTGGGGTCCCCATGCCTTTTGCATATTATTTGCTGTAATGAATGTTAAGTTTACAGCAGAGGTTCTGTGACACATGCGCCGGGTAGAACGCCCGCACAGCAAGATCAGCTACCTTTCGTGCACACTTATACGCGCCCGCGTGCGCGCGTAGAAGTGCAGAGCATTTTTATTCTGTTAGGCCTCATTGGTAGGTGAAGTTCGAATTCGAGCAGTTATTTGGCTACACAATGCGCGTTCTGCCCGCATTCGTTTACACAGCAGCTGGCGTAACGAAACAACTAGGTGCTCCCGTCAACGTTTAAAACCACTGATTATCATGCACCGTTTTATAAGCAGGTCATTGCTCTTAAGAGAAACTAATGAGCCTACTACAGTATGTATATATAGGGTGCCCCAGTTCACGTTAGACAAGCTGTTCAAAGAACCCTCCAAAGTCATGATGCAACATACTATTGTAAGACTTAAAGTGTTCTTCGGTCGCCAGGGGTCTCAGACCGAACACCGTATACGTCCTATAGGTATATTTTGCACCGTGAATTCTTAATGTTTCTTTTCTTCTTCGAAATGCTTGCCTAACGTAGCTGAGGCACACGGTACAATTGAATTCAGTTCCGCGGTTTCACATCCCACAACCACGATTACGTTGCAAATCATGCCGTAGTGGGGGTCTCCGGATTATTTTGACCACCAGAGGATCTTTAACGTGCCCACAAAGCGCGAGACACGGGTTTTCTTGCGGAACACGCGGTATAATGACGGTATTATGTCATGATTTATTGTCTGGTCGCACAGAACAGACCTACGCTCACTGGTACCATTGCGTGGGTGAAATGGCACTGTATATGTGCATGAGCCTTTTTGCTAGATCTTGTAACATATCAGGCGCGATAAATGAAATGGGTCAAATTCTATTTTACTTTGCCCTATGACAATAGGGCGTGAAAGGAGGCGTGAGCATAAAGGAATAAACAGGTGCAAGAAGCAAGCCCCCGTGGACGAGTGAATAAAGGAACACATCTACAGAACTCGGGCAGAACTCACCTACAATGACAATCCGAGTATGCGAATAGCCGAAACGCGACAGTCACGTGTGAGAGGCGAGCCCGGCTCTTTTCTCGCGCTTTCCACTGGACACGCTGCGCCTTCTGGCGGCGTCATCGTGAGGTCGGGCGGGCCCACTGGCACATGCGCAGTGACCCAAGTTGGTGTCAAAGTGGTTCATCGCAGAGCGGCTCATACCCATTGGCACATACGCAAGTTCGTGTCAAAGACGTCAGTGTCCACCACGCGCATGCCTCTATCAGGATGCTTGCACCTGGTTTTCAGCAACGCGTCGGCTCACAGTTTGGCTCGAGATATCACGGGCCGAGCCTCGTCCGCGCATGCGGACGGCGTGAACAAGGAGGAGAGACACGAGGAACCCTGTGAGACGTATCACGAGATAGCCCCATCGATTCAGGCGTCGCGCGCTCCCACCACCGGCCTAGCAACTCGATAAAATGCAAGCGGTCGCGTCTAGGCGGCTCCAAACAAACGCGTACCCACACCCAAAGTACATTAACAATATCACAGGCGGCAAGGAAAGCGACCTGCGCAGACTCTGCTCACAAACAGGGACACTCACACACATTATTAATGTGGGAATGCACCTCGCTCCCTCGGTCAGCACCGAGACTGACTGGACCGCCTGGCTCAGGGCCGGAGACGTCGACCGACAGCTTATGCCGGGGGACTTGGCGGAGAAGGCCAAGCAGGCCCAGGGCCTTACATGAGCCAGACCCTTTAGCCACCTCTCCCCTTCTCAATAAAGTTTGTCACCACCGCCACCATCAGCAACATTGTTGTCTGAAAATTACTTTGGGTGTCCGGCGCAATTAGAGATTGTCCCAGTTGTCCAGTTTTAAAGCGAAGCTTTCCTTCCCTCTTCCCAGTGGCGTAGCAACAGGGGGGGGGGGGGGGGCCCGGGTGCAAGAGGCCAGTGGGGGGAGGGGTGTCATATACGTCTGAAGACACCCCTCTTTCCGCCGGCTACACCCGGGGGGAGGGGTGACAGAAGACCTACGGGCCCCGGGTGCCTGACGACGTAGCTACGCCACTGCCTCTTCCTTCGACCTTTACACTGCTGCTGCTGCAGCTGCTGTCTTACACGACGTGTCGGGAAGAGGTTCACAGCGTGCATATACATGGCAGAAGCGTGACAAAAAGGATAGGCGACGCGAGAATGTCGTTTGGGATCACCATCACGTCTCACGGGCACAATGCCCTCTTCAGCTCCCTAGCCGTTGCCACAATACCCTTGCTCCGAGGTCGAATTCCATGATGCCGCCCAGAGCGTTCTAACAATTACGCTCTTAGCTTTACGTTTTCGATAACATTCAGTTAAAGGCCCTACGGGCAGAGCTTACTTGTATCCGTTGGCTTAAATACAATTTCGCATTTCGGCATAACTAATAAATGATTTACGTCGAACAAACAGCTAAAGCTGTTAATGGGTGAGGGTCAGTTCGAATGCCCCGCTCCGCACAGTGGGCAGGTTATTATTGCTCAGGTCTCTCCTCAGGACCCCACACGAACTAACCTTTCGCCTTTTACTAAAGGTTACCGTGGGGAGGGACACTCCAATGAGCCTATGGGCCAATTTTTGTGAGGCCCCACTTGTTTGAGTGGGGCCTAATACGTCAACCCAAAATCAGATTATCTTGACACATGTTAAAATCACTTCTTGTTGGGCTAGTTGGTATCTTATAATAGACTTGATACATGTGTGCGCCAACTTACCGGGCGGTAATGTGGAAATCTTAAAAAATCGCCTCTTGCAACTTCAGCTGGAATACTCGAAGAGCTAGGCGTACGTTACTATCACCAGAAATCGAAACACGTATTCAACTACTTCACAAAAATCTACAAATTAACTTACAATTAGTTGCTTTTCGACACATAATGCAATTTGCGAATTGTAGCCGGTGAGCTTACAAGACGTATCCAATTGAAATGGATTTCCAGGACGACACCGCAGCACAGAGGCTCGGCCTTTCTATACCGGCGTGGGAGCGGCCCGCTACCTGCTGACACGGGTTCCGAAGGACCTGAATAAGGTTTTTTATTATCGAGTTATTTGAAAAAGTTTCGAACGAAATGCAGGGGCGTTACAGTTACTATTGCGCTCCATTCCATAAAAGAGGACTTTGTCAAAAAACTAAGTGGAACAGCAGTGCATCTCTAGGGCAAGTTTGATGGCGCATATCTCCAAACTGGCGTCATTTGGAATTTCATTCCAAGTCGATGTGCCTTGCCAGCTCGCTGGCTACAATTCGTAAATTGCGAGATGTGCCATACAGTAATTAATTCAAAAGACAATTACAATATTTTTGTCAATTCATCGAATGTCTCTTTTTGATTTCTCGTACAAGTGATATGTGCACCTCTATGAATTATCAAGCTCAACGCCTTCAATTATGTTATCTGCAACTGCTTAATTGTAAATTACATAAAACTTAAAATTGACCACCATGTGTTTTCTTGACGCAGTACGTATGTCCCTGCTAACCCTTGTTGGCAGCGTCTGTTTGTCATGTGTCGACTTTAAACTGGACAAGCCTTGGTTCGCTATCAACACTGTTGATTTGTAAAAGTGACGTAGTGTCAGTTGTGTCACAGCATGGTGACCACGCGGTAAATGATGCATAAATCACCGCTAGAGAGGGCACATGTTGTCCACGCGAACAGCGTTCAAAGCACAGTCAGGCCAGTTCTAAAGCGAAGCGTGCTTTGCCTTTTCTTGCCACTTTTCCACTGCTGCTGCTGCTGCCCTGCACGACGCGTGGAGGTGTTTCAGAGCGTGCATATGCTTGGCAGAAGTGTGACAGAGAGGAAAGGCAATGCGAGAAACTCGTTTGCATCCTTTTATCGCGTCGCACGTGCACAATGCTCTCTCGAGCTCCCTGGCCGTCACCAGAATACCCTCTTGACAGCTGTAATAATCGGTGAGCCCCCGCAAAAGCAGTGCGCAAACTGCAGCGCATCCCAACAGTGAATGGAGGCAGAGAACGGGTAGAATCGACGTAGTCAAGAGCGCGCGACAGCCCTGCCACTCATCGCTCCCAGTTCCCAACATGGGGGGCAGAGGGAGAGGAAAATCATGACGTCAAAATGCGATGACGCGCTACTACTAGACGCAAGAGGGGTCGCACGTCAAATCGACACGTCAGTGCCCACCGCGATAGCTGTGCGGCTGTGCCATTGCTCGAGGTTGCGGGTTCGATCCGGACCGCGGCAGCCGCATTTCGAGGGGGGGGGGGCGAAATACAAAAAACGCTCGTGTGGTGCACGTAAAGAACCCCATGGGTTCGAAAGTCATCCGGAGTCCTCCACTACGGCACGCCTCATTATCCGATTGTGGTTTCAGCAGATAGAGCATAAGTTTTCACTTCTGCCACGATGCGATGTACCACGTGAGGCAATGACAATGCTGAGGTTCTCGGAAGTTATGAACGCTGGCGCACAACAACGGCTCAAAGAAACGCGTCTTGCTGTGCTTTCTGTATACTACGCACGCAAACAACAGTTTTGCTCGCAAGGTAATGTTTAACATGAACTCGCCACACTATTGTTGGACTAAACGCTGCAGAAATTGAACATTCGCCATCAACGTCACCGTAAGATATCGTCAATCAAAGCAAACAGCACAGGAAAATTCAATACATCGATTTCCACAGTGCGTGGGATCTGCATAATTTTACAGCGAAGCTGTATTCCTCTACCATCCAACAAAATTTTCGTGTCGTCGGCGTGCTAAGCAAAATACGTGTGCCGATCCCGGAGATAGTGCAATACCGGCCCAACCCGCGACGGAGGTGAAGCAGGAGTTAAGCGCTCCCCATACGTGAGCCGATCCCGAAGATTGTCGTTATTCGCCGAAGATCGTCGCCAGCGTCGTCATTCCCGCTTCTTCATCCGGTTGCCGTCACAGTGAGGCAGTGGCGTAGCCAGAACTTTATTTCGGGAGGGGGGGCGGTGTTTCCGCCGACAACAACCACTCTTTACCTTCCTTCTCTCTCTCTCTCATTATTATATATATATATATATATATATATATATATTGTGTGTGTGTGTGTGTGTGTGTGTGTGTGTGTGTGTGTGTGTACTGACTCGTGTGCTTTTTTATCTTTATCGGGCGGCCAGGCTTCACAACCTATCGGAAGTTTCTGCAATGTTATCGATGGTTACATCCGCTGTCTGCCACCGAAACTTGTGTAATCTGTTAGCATGTATGCACTACGCGACTGTTGTAGAACTTTGTGGAAAACACGCGGGTCCCAGCGATTACTCTGGAACATTTGACGACTGATATATAAAAGCCAACGCGCTTGACCCCCTGATCAGATTTCCGACGATCGCCGACTGTGTTCGCCGCTATCGTTGTGCTTTAAGTATTTGGAAGGGCACACTGAGGTTGTCCCTAGGACATCTAAGCAAGGATTGTCTTCGTTCTCGCTTCAAAACAACCTACTCGTAAAGAAGAACTTCTCACCAGTCCAGGCCAACTGACTTCTTGTTCCCTCAGAGTTGCATCCAGAAATACTGCACGCCCTACATAACGATCCGACCACTGGACACCTCAGATTCTCCCGCACACTATCGAGGGTACAGGAAAAGTATTACTGGCCGCGCCTGACCGCCGACGTCGCCCGTTACGTCAAGACATGCCGTGACTGCCAACGACATTAGACACCGCCAACAAGGCCTGCAGGATTACTACATCCGATCGAGCCGTTTTGCCGACCATATCATCAGATCGGGATGGATTTGTTGGGACCCTTTGCAACGTCAACATCTGGAATTAAGTGGATCGTCATGGCGACGAACTACCTCACCCGCTTCGCTGAAACTAAAGCTCTGCCAAAAGGTAGCGCAGCTGAAGTGGCGAAATGCTTTGTCGAGAACATCCTGCTGCGATTTGGCGCCGCAAAAGTCCTCATCACCGACAGAGGAACGGCCTTTACAGCGGAGCTCACCCAAGCCATTCTGCAGTACAGTCAGACAAGGCACGGGAGGACAACTGCCTACCACCCACAGCTGAATGGTCTTACAGCTGAATGGCCTGAATAAGAGCCTCGCCGACATGCTAGCAATGTATGTCGACGTCGAACACAATACCTGCAATGCCGTCCTGCCGTACGTAACCTTCGCTTACAACAAGGCGGTGCAAGAAATAACACAGATCACCCCGTTCAAGCTGGTTTACTGCAGGAACCCGACGACAACTCTCGGCGCCATGCTGCCGCACGCCACCGATGAAGAGAATCTTAACGTTGCCGGCTATCTCCCGCGCGCCAAAGGAGCCCGACAGTTCGCCCGTCTACAGATAAAGAACCAGCAGCATGCCGACAGCCGGCACTACAACCTCCGACGACGCTAAGTCGAGTACCAGCCCGGTGACCGTGTTTGGGTTGGGGCCCCGATACGCCGACGAGGACTAAGTGAGAAAGTATTGCGATGCTATTTCGGTCCCTACAATATCTTCCGACGTATTGGCGAACTCGACTATGAGTTCGTGCCAGACGGCATTTCGCATTCACAGCGGCGCCGCGCACGATCTGAAGTGGTCCACGTGGTGCGTCTTAAACCCTTTTACGCACGCTTACGAGCTTCCTTATTTTGTTGCTTCTTTGCTACGAGTGTTTTTATTTATTACTTTCGTTTGCTTGCAGCATCGGGTCGATGCTTCTTTAAGAGGGGGGTATTGACACGTGTACTAGTTTATCTTTGTCGGGCGACCACGTTTCACCACCTAACAAATGTTATCGCACAGCGCAGGACACGCCTGCATGTATCCGTCAATCCGCTGTCTGTCACGGAACATTGTGTAATCTGACTGCACGTATGCGTGACGCGAATAGTGTAGAACTTCCTGGAAGACACGCGGGCCCCAGCGATTACTCTGGTACATTCTACGGCTAATGTAAAAAATCCGACATGCTTGACCCACTGATCAGATTTCCGACGATCGCTGATTTGGTTCGCAGCTATCGTTATGCTTGAAGTGTAGCTTGCATTTGAGGACACAAGTTCGCCTAATAAAGATTAAGTTTCGCCATTTACAGTTTTGCTACTGTGTTCGTCCCAATCACTACCACGTGACAGTACTACAAATCGTCCGAAGGCATTGCTGTAGGGGGATGTTAAAAAAGAAACACGAATATTGGTTGAAAGGTAAGACACCAGAAATATATGTGTAGTGCCAGGAGTACGTATACTGAAGAAGGCTTTTGTTTTGCTGGGCTTGTTGGTGCATATTAACTTGTGGGTGAACTGCGCGAGCACGGGACGAGAAAGGAAACAAACAGCAGCGCAAACTATCAACATACCGTTTATTTCAACATAGAGCATCATGATCGGAACACTAATGTATATATATATATATATATATATATATATATATATATATATATATATATATATATATATATAAAGAGAGAGAGAGAGATCGCCTTTATGATTTCGTTGCATCGGTTGTGACTGGCTTTGTCCTCATGAGAGAGCTGCCCGAAAATCACGAAATAAGGTTTTTCGATTTCAGACTTCACCTAGCTAGTGATCATGTGTGCTGGGCTTATGCTCCCCCGTTCTCAGAAGGCTCTTCTGCATTTTTCACCTGCACATTCAAAGACAGTGAAGCGGGCAGTGGCAACGGCTGTTTTTAGGGACACATTAAACAGTCGTGTGTGCATCAAACGGACTACAATTTCAAGTCGCAAGTTGGCCGGCAACGATCGGCGGGCTTCACGGAATATTTGCTGCGCAGCATTGCCGGGATACTTGTTCAAGAAACGCAAATTGGAAGAACAGTGCACTATATCACCAATGACAAGCGGAAGACCACGGCGATACCGTACCTTCATGAGATTTCACATTACAACAAGAAAATTGCTGGGATGGCCCGGGTGCGAATTGTTTTCTCAGCGCCCAAAAAACTATCACGTTTACGCAGGCGGGTCATCCGAGATGATGAGACGACCGAAGAGTGTAGGAAGAAGCACGCGAAGAAATTCGTGGGTTGCCGAAGCGATGTTTCGTACAACGTTCCTCTGTCATGTGGTCTCGCCTACATAGGACAGCCGGGACGTTGTGTTATTAACCACCTCAGAGAGCATTCATGAATGCCCAGAACCGGCCAAGGAAGCAATCTCGTTTTGCACTTGTCGACATGTAGCGATTTCAAGCCAGTTTGCACGCAGCACTATATTGAAAACATACAAGAATCGCCTCATGCGCGAAATATGTGAGGCCCACGCAATCCGCAGAAAAGACAAATGCGTCAGCACCTCGTCAATCGATCTAACAGGTAACAAAATTGGCTACCTTGGATAGCAGATACTCATTCTCGACAACCACTTGAGCATTCGCGTCAGTACATATGCTCCGCGTCAGTACATATGCTCCGCGTTTTTTCAAATAAATCGTATGTTGATAGTCGGCGCTCGTGTTTGTTTCTTTTCTTGTCCTGTCCTCGCGCAGTTCACCCCCAAGTTAGGAGTTCGTCTTTGCGTGGTGTACGACCTCCATATGGATGCGGAGGCTGTACACAACGCAAAGACGAACTCCTAGCACTACCCGGACAAGAATGCTTCAACAACGAGGATGCGCGTTTTGCAGCCGCTTCGCATCAAATTATGCCATCATTCTTATGCTATATTTAGAGAGATTATAATAAAAAATGAAATTTCATTTGCGAACTGATGCATTTGCATACTGCATGTCGATCACCTAGCTGGTACATGAAGTGGAAAAACGAACAGCGCTAAAAACGCGTCCATGCAAAAACAAGACAGCGCACTACCGTGTCTTATCGTTTGCAGGTCAGACTTGTTACAGCCCAGGTAACAAGGTGTTCACCGTTATTTTCCAGCCAGACCTTCTAATGAGTGATACGGCCACGGCTACGCACAACAGAGAGCGGGCACTATTTTGCGAAGTTGTTATCCCTCAATCATGCTTTCGGCGTTGTGGGCATGCTATATTATTCTACATTTAAAAATAAAAGAACGAAGCTTTGCGTTAGAACTTCAAGAGCATCATATGATGCAAGTTTCACTCACTTTTTGTGACCTGCTGTCCAACTTGTTTCAAGAGTTGTTTTGAAGTAACTTACGATGATGGTAAGTGGTCATCACCAACATTGTTATTTGAACATACTCGGGAACTGAGGTGGCAGACAGTCCGAAGCAGGGCTGCTTCCTTTTCAGAAGCCTTTGCGAAAATTACGGCATCTTTAGTTCGCAGTCAAATAAGGGCCAGTAGCTCCGAGAAATTTGAAAGCGTCGTGACTCCTGACATCCGTCTATTCTAGAAGTTGCCGAGACGTTTAGTTAGGATGCGCTCTCTGCAGCAAGCAGCACGTGTTACCACGTGGTCGGCGAGCCTCAGCTAAGCGACTGGCCACGGCTGTCTGGTGTTGAGGGATCGGGCAGTGACGAGACACTCCCTATCACCATAACTATCCGCCAACTTAGTTCTTGACGCCTTATATGGGTGTCCCCTCCCCCCCCCCCCGCCATCCTCGTATCCATCATGCACTCCACTCCTTTTCCTAACATTCTTTTCCGTTAGTCACGGTCACACGCTTCAACATTCGCCGGTTTGTTAAACGGCGTGGTGGCTGATAATATTCCTATATTTCTACTTCTGCATGGATTTCGATGCCATTCTCCTACGTGCCCTACCACCTGTTTGTTTTGGCGGTTTCACAGCTTCCCTGGCCCCCTACCCCCGGCCTTGATATATTTTGCCGTGCAGAAATCAGCGTTCTTTTAAAGCGAAGCTTTTATTTTTCAAAAGTTATTTTTATTTTTCAAAAGTTATTTTTCAAAAGCTTTTTTGAAAACTCGGGGGTGGTTCAGAGTGCGTATATACATGAAAGGAGCAAGGCAGAGAGGAAAAAAACGCGGGAAATAGTTTGGACCTTTGCAACGCGTCGAATGGGCACAATGCCCTCTGGAGCTCCCAAAACCACTGCAGAAATTGCTGCGTTTACCTTCCTAGTATACCCAAGTCCACAGGGAAGCTGGAGAGGAGAGAGGAGGCAGAGAACAGTCTTCCCGCTCATCGCTCGCTGTTCCCCTACAGGGGGGGAGGGGGAAGAACAGGGAAAAGGTGACGTGATAAGGCTAGGAAGCGCTACTACTACAGACACGACAAGGATTGCGGGGAAACTGGTCCAACTTAAGTTCTAGGTACGGTGACATGACAACCCTTCGGGCCGCCACAAGCCCTCGCTTTGCTCTCACATGCAAACTTCTACTTTCATCCATGTCACTCTCTCGGAGCACACCTCCTGAAACTTTCTGTTCCGTGAGACGGGTGGGGGGGGGGGCATTCTTCAAAAAATGGGGGGGGGGGTGAGTTCAACCCCTAACGCTCCCTGGCTACACCAATTCCGTCAGGTCATGGTCGTCTTAGAGACGTCGTCATCTCATTGTTCTCCTGTCGTTGTCACAACATCGTCATCGTTACACCAGCGTCATATCTTACTAATCCAAATCTTATTGTCGTCTTGTCGTCGTCATTACACGCCTTTCTCGTGCAATCAATATCATTCCTTCTTGGTCATTTCGTCACTGCATCGGCATCATAAAGTCGGCGTCATGCTTCCATGTTCAATGGCAACCTTCGCAAGCGACTGCTATACCAAAGTGGTACGATATTGGTTTATGAGGCATATAGCCGACGTGACGAAAGCCTTACAATTGCCGCAACAAATGCTAAATAAGCGTGACTTCAGGAATATGGTGTTTCGCTACATTGCTCGATTACTATTCGCACTGGAATCGACAAAACGTGAGATTAGTTCGACCATAATTTGCTTTCCCAGTACATAGCTATACGCTCGAAAATATGGACGCAACCCTCTAGAGTTGGGACAAACCTGAACAAGAATATCGCTAAAATCTGGACATTAAACACCAAGAAATCCGCACACATACCCGGGACTTTCCCCGGCGCACCACTGCGTTAAGCTTGTTGCCACTGGCATCGAAATGTATCGTGCTCTGGCCACCATAAAAATTAGTGCTGCTTTTCTGTATTCTCCAACCTCGAAATGTAGCTGCCGCCACTGGGACCGAACAAACGACTTCGAGTAACGCCATAGCCGCAAAGCTACCACGGCGGGCACAGAAGTGTTGATCTGACGTGCGGGCACTTCAGCTGTGTCGCTTAGATGCTACGGTGCTTTAACAGTGCGACTTTGAGTCTGCACGCCCTGCGTGAGTTATCCGCTTGACAAATTTGCATGGTGTTTGTTTTGCACAAGTAGAGAAGCGTGTCGTACCGTACCTTGAACTCAAACGTATTCCATTCGTCCACAACCGTTGTACTGTCTAGCGGTATAGTTTCTCCTCGCCTATTAAGGCCGAATTTTCCCTCTGTGAATAACCAAGAAGGTAATTATTGAATTTTTGTTAATTACTTGAATGTGTGTTTGATTTTTCATTCTAGCAATGACCGCCTCTTCGAATAATCCAGCTCAAGGACAAGAATTGTCCTAATTGCTAGAGGAAATTTTTAAAAATTGCTAGACGTGCCGAGACATGATGTGACTGTTCATACCTCTAATGAATATATATATGTCGAACTTTAAAACACAAACAACGTTTCACCTCTGTCATCACTGGTTACATCGCCTCCCCCCCCCCCGCCTCCGCAGAAGCCGCATACACTGTTCTCATCTCTTGTCCGTTAGTCAAGCTTGCCCAGGTCCATACGTGTTAATATGTGACTTTAATACCCGCCATTCAATGCGGGGCTCTGCTATGATGAACGCCTGCGGCAGGGACATGGCTGATTTTATACTGAATCAGGGCCTCATGTCCATCAACAATGGGTCCCCTACTTTCCTTCGTGGCGCATCGTACGGGCGTTTGCCTGGACGTTTATTTCGTTTCGAGAAGCGTTTCTTCTACTGCGTGTTGGTGTGTAGACATAAAAACACACGGAAGTAACCATCTGCCGACGTACACACAGCTAAACTTGTTCCGCCATCCAGCTGCTCTTGCTGTGCGCTGTATAGATTGGCAAGCTTTCGAAGCCTCTGTGAATGCTCAGTGCGGCGGCATCCAATCTTTTTCGGAAATAGATAATGTTATTGCATCAGTCCTATCTGCAAAATCAAGGCATGTCATCGTGAACAGACCCAGATCGCAGATATACGCGCAGTACGAGCACCTCCGTGGAATCCGTCACCGCTCGAACGTTGGTGCAGGAGAACGAAGTCGCCGTAAGACTTATCTACTTCTCGCCGAGCCAAACGTCATGTACTTCGGCACCCTGACAAACTCGATAAGCAACGCTCGAGAACATTTTGCGGCTCCCTAGACCCCAATAAACGTGTATCTATAGAATACGGCAGGTTTTACGGAGCCATAAGGCTTCGTACAATCACCTACGCAACAATCACATCCTCTCCGAGCTGTGGCATGGTGGGAGTGAAGTGGAAGTGGCTGAAGATTAGTGCCAATTACTCGTAGCGGCATCAACCTCACCGAAACCACTTTCGCATTGTGGCTCACCGCCACCTTGTGACGATCGCCTCTATCTGCTGTTCACTGTGCATGAGCTGGACACTGCGATTTCTGCATCGCGACCCCCGGCCGTCCGTCTCAGTGCCTGATGGCATCACCTACTGTGCCCTCTCTATTTGATCCAGGAAGCACGGAAAGTCCTTCTGTGATTCTACAATTACACGTGGCACACGGCGACAGTTCCGGACAGCCGGAAGTGCAGCCGTGTAGTGGCTATTTTGAAACCAGGAAAGTGCACATACGAGCTTTCTTCTTATAGGCGTATCGCTTTAACCAGCTGCGTCGGCAAAGTAATGGAACACATTGTGCTGAGGTGCTGACAATACTAGAATGGCTCTTGGAGAAAATGCCAGCTTGCCAGACTATGAATTCTGCAGAGGGCGGTCATCTATAGACGGCGTTATCGACCTCGTCTCATGCGTAGAACAAGAAAAACAACGTCGGCGATTAGTGGGTGCAGTTTTTTTTACATAAAAGGCGCTTATGATTACGTCCTTCATGAGACCATTCTTTATGCACTTGCAGTGAAGACCTTAGCATAGGTGGCCGACTCTCTGCGTGGATCTTCAGCTACCTTAGCGGACGTACTATTTTTGTGTCCGTTAAGTGGGGCGCCACAAGGTGCGGTCCTCAGTCCTTTGTTGTTCAACATCACGCTTATTGGCCTTGAAGCTTAACTCCCAAGCAATGTTAACATCAGCGCATACGCGGACGATATATACATATGGGCATCTCGACCCGCCGTGGTTGCTCAGTGGCTATGGTGTTGGGCTGCTGAGCACGAGGTCGCGGGATCGAATCCCGGCCACGGCGGCCGCATTTCGATGGGGGCGAAATGCGAAAACACCCGTGTGCTTAGATTTAGGTGCACGTTAAAGAACCCCAGGTGGTCAAAATTTCCGGAGTCCTCCACTACGGTGTGCCTCATAATTAGAAAGTGGTTTGGGCACGTAAAACCCCAAATATAATTAAATATTATTATATGGGCATCTCGAGTAGCGCGCCTGCAAATGAGTGCAAGAATACAACGAGCCACAACCGCCACATCGAAATACTTGCGCCGTCAGGTCCGCAACTTTTCACAGTAAAATGTGCTACAATGACAGTCGCAAGGAAATAAATGAAGCGGTATCCTGTATTCGTTGACGGAGCAGTGATCCCGGTTGTCACGCATCATAGATACTTAGGTGTCGTTATTGACCGCAGCCTATCTTGGTCTAAGCACCAGTGCACTGCGGACCAAACTATGAAGTTTTATACACGTTCTTCGGTTTGTAGCCGCACAAAGATGGGGCCCCGCCGAACGAAGTCTTTTACAGCTATATCAGACGTCTTTTGTGGGCTGCCTACGATACGGCATGCCGGTGCTTTTCAATATACGTTGAACTCGTCCCCGGTCACTAGAAAGCCTTCAGGCCCAAGGTCTGCAAACATACCTAGACCTGCCACGGTGTACATAGGTTTCCGGCACCATAGAAGAATCATGGACCTATCCAATTGAAATTTACATGTCTTGGGAACCACTTCAAGTTCACCTCCGACTTCTGACTAGACACACATACATACCATCCCTTGTGTTCAATTCAAGGAAGCCACCCAAGCTGCACCTACTCAAGATGTCTCACTACTCGTAGACATATCATTCTCTCAGACTTCGCACCTACCATTATCTCTGAAGTGCCACCATGGACACTGCGTAGACCACCGGTGCGCCTTCACACAAATGGGATTTCAAAGAAGTCGCGTATCCCTTCCGCTGGCCTAAAGCAAATCACTTTGGCCTATTTGGCTTGACTATACACACTCTGTGCACATATACACAGACGGGTCCGTCACTTCATGCGCATCGACCGCGGCCTTTGTGATCCCTCACCTGTACACATCCCGCCAATACGAATTGAACCCCAAATCGTCTTCAGCAGCTGCAGAACTTGTTGCATTACGGGAAGCTGTCCTTTTTGTCTCCTGTCTGTCACCACGTACATAGACTATACTTTCTGACGCAAAATCAGCGCTGCAAGCCATCGATTCTCTTTCGAGGAGAGGCCAGCATGACATGCTAGCATAAATTAGACATCCTACAGCATTCGATCTTGCTCAGAGTAACGGGCTCTCAATTGCCTTCCGATGGGTAGGTGGTCACTGTGGCTTGCTCGACAACGAGCTAGCTGATGCGGAAGCAAGAACCGCTATTTCTAAAGCCGTCAACGTAAAGACCCATACTCGCTAAGCGATGTAAAATCGTTGTTGACTGCACTTATGCGAGACTGTACAGCACATTATTGCGCTCAACCAGACCATCGGAACAGGCGCCTGCGTGAAAAAGACTCTGACAGGACTTCCCGCTTACCGGCTATAGTCTAGTGATCCCAACGAAATATGCTTCGTCAGACTCGCATGGGCGTCGCCTGCACTCGACACTATCCACATCTCATCGGCCATGCGGACAGCCCGAACTGTGAATGCTGCCATGTGCCTCAGACGTCCCAGCATCTGTTTTGCGACTGCCCTCTACGCATCACAGCAGAGGCCGCTCGATTCTGCGCTAGCAGACATTAGCACGCAAACCTCGTCCGAAAATACTATTTGGTGGGCAGTGTGCGACCATAACGTAATATCAATAGCTACAAGGGCTGATCTGAACTACTTGAAGATGACCGCACAAGACTTTAAGGAAACCATTGCGTATATATGTATTCTTTCTTCCTCTCCTCATTTTTCATCACTATTTTCTGTCCCCTTTCTTTTATCCCCTGTGCAAAGTAGCCCGCCAGAGCATGCTAGCTCAGGCCAACCTCATTGCCTTCCTAATACATTGTATCTCTATTAAAAATTCCATAATGTATCAGGACAATCTGGTTTTGGGTTGACATTTAAGGTCCCACTCAAACAAGTGGGGCCTCACAATAATTGGCCTATAGGCTCATTGGAGTGCCCCCCCCCCACACACACACGGAACCCTTTAGTAAAAGGCGAAAGGTTAGCTCGTGTGGGGTCATGAGGAGAGACCTGAGCAATAATTACCTGTCCACTGTTCGGGGCGGGGTATTCGAACTCACCCTCACACTGTAACAGCTTTAGCTGTTTGTTCGACGTAAATCATTTATTAGGCATGCCGAAATGAGATTGTATTTCAGCCAACACATACAAGTTTTGCCTGTAGAGCCTTTAATTAGATCTTATTGAAAACTTAGACCTATGAGCGTAATTGTGCAGAACGCTTTAAGCGGCAACATGCAATTCGACCTCGGAGAAAGGGTACTGTGGTAACGGCCAGCGAACTCCAGAGGGTATTGCCCACGTGCGACGCAATGGAAAGGTGCAACGGACATTCTCGCGTAGCCTATGCCCTCTTCTACGCTCCTGCCATATTATATGCACGCTCTCACCCTCCTCCCGACACGTCGTGCAAAACAACAGCAGCAGCAGCAGTAGAAGTGTAAAAGTCGTAGGACGAGCCAAATAAACTTGGCTTTAAAACTGGTCTGACAATGCTATGAATGCTGTTCGCGTTAACATGTGTCGCCTCACGCGGTGATTTGTTCATTTGCCAAGTGATCACCATGCTATTACACAATTGGCAGTACGTCACTTTTACAAATCAACTGTGTTGATAGCGAACCCAGACTTGTCCAGATTAAAGTCGACAGATGACGGCATAACAAAAGCTGCCAACAAGGCTTAGCCGGGACATACGTAGTGCGTCAAGAATATACAGGTTCGACAAATTAACAATACACATTACAAATACAAATTACCATCTTAATACACATTACAAATACAAATTACCATCTTAATTCATTACCTTAAGAGGAAGCTTTAGCTCGAGTGCTCTTATCTAAATACATGTAAAAGGAGAATTCGTTTTTCTCGGCAACCACTGCACCAAATTTGACGAGGTTTGTTGCATTTAAAAGAAAAACTTAAAATCTAGTGACTGTTGGTTTCGAATTTTTGAGTTACGTCGTCAATCTTTTATTAAAAATTGGCGAAAATCAAGAATTTTCAAAAATAGAAACTATCATGTTTACAAGTCTGTAACTCAACCACTAAAGATTATAATACAATTCTGTGAATTCAATCTAAAAGTACATCCATAGCGGACAAAATTGATATGTTACACATGAATATAAAAAAAATTAATCATAGGGAAATACAACTTTTGTAAAACCGTTGTAACCAACGTAACAAATTCATGTAAGATGTAAAATGACATATTGAATTTGTCCGCTTTGAATGATCTAATGGATGCCGTTTACAGAACCGCGATATCAGTTCTTGATGCATAGCTATCAATTTGTAAACTTCGTGCTTCTATTTTTTTCATACGGTCAAATATTTGAAAATCGTTTTCGGAAAATTCAAGCCCTAAATCGAAATTCCGCTTCCAACAGTCACTAGAATTTAGCTTTCTCTTTCAAATGCAACAAATTTCATCAAAATCGGTCCAGGGGTTATCTCATAAAAACGTTTTTGCGTTTTACATGTATTTGAATAGGCCGCGTCGGAGTTGGGTCCGAGCTAAAGCTTCCTCTTAAGGCACATTTTGCAATTTACCATTTGTAGCCGGTAAGTTTGAAAGGCGTATCCACTTGGAATTATTTTCCAGAATGACTGTCAGTTTGAAGATATGCGCCATCAAACTCGCCCTAGAAATGCACTAGTGTTCCACATACTTTTTTGAAGAAACCATCATTTCTGCATTGAACCAGAAAGTAATTGGAACGCCCATGTATTTCATTCCATACTTTGTGAAATAATATCTCGAAACCGGTGTCACCCTGGAAATTCGTTTCAACTGGATACGTTTTGCAAGCTCACCGGCTACAATTACTGAATTACAATATGAGCCATAAAGTAACCAAAAAACAAGTTAATTTGTAGATTTTAATTGTCGTAGAGGAAACAGGCGATTTTTAAGATTTCCATAGTACCTAAAAATGATCACCCGGCATGGCGGCACACACATGTATCGAGACAATCTGGTTTTAGGTTGACATATTAGGCCGCACTCAAACAATTGGGGCCTCACAAAAATTGGCCTGTAGGCTCATTCCCCATGGTAACCTTTAGTAAAAGGCGAAAGGTTGTGTTTAGAAAAAGTTTATTCAACAAGAGACGATAAGAACACTGAGTCACAATCACGGCACAATTCCATCAGGACAATAAAATATACAAAGTACGAAGCACTGTATACATGGCACGTTTTCAAAGTGTCTGAGTCCTCACTCACTAACACATAGACCCACGCAACACATAGCTACACAGGAATTAATTGTCACGTTATATAAAATGATGATATATGCAGTGTACACAAAGGTTAGGTACGATGACGTGACAGAGACATTTTACATAATTTTGAAGTGTTGCTATGAGATGGGTATATACAAAAATGATCAAGTATACGAGATCACCCACACACACAAGTCACATGCACTACATTCTGTGCACATTCAGCGAACACATCTGATGGCCTCGCTACAAGAACCAGGCTGGTCGAAAATTAAGCCGTACGCGTCTATCGGACACCGACAGGAAACGGCATGACCACTGTCGAAGGAACTTTTCTTCCGCAAGGAGGAACCACTCCTCTGACAGAAACGACAGTAGCTCAAAGTGGAACCTCCCCAGAAGTGGAAACAGAGCGCGGCGACGATGTCCTGCGGCAACTGCCCCGCACCGGTTACGCCATAGACAAAAGGCCCCCGCAGCAATTAAGTGTCGCGCAAAGCGGCCACGGGAGCAGCGACCAGGTGTAATAAACAGGTTCAAAGACCACGGAAACCAGTATGCAAGGCCCTCCAAAATACCCTGGCAATGACGCATTGCAGCAGCACATGTTAGTTGGATTCCTGAAGGGGGCAATTTTGACACATCGAAGTTGGAACTACGCCCCACCACTCTAACCTGTCACGAGTTGGAAGCACTTGCCACTCTAGACGCCACACGAAGTCGCGTATTTGGCCATACAGAACTGATGCCGTTATTGCATCCCACGACACATTATTGGAACGTGCGCGAAGCGCTGGAGGAACAAGAGAAAGAAGTTAGGCTGACACTGTATTCACAACACGGTTTTCGAAAACGTCTACAGCAGGGCATACCTGTCGTATGTGGCGACAATAGGCCACCGCCGTAGAGTAAAATGCAAATGCGTTTAACACTTGTGGTCCGTGATTTAAGTGCACGCTCAGTAACATGTAACGAATTTTTGTGCCAAGGAAATAGCAGGCGAGTACACGCGCAGTACACGGATCACGCTGTAACAGATGGAGCAGAAATCGAAGAGCAAGCAGCAGGCAGCCGGAAGCGACAGACACGGATGGGAACGCGAACCAACCGTGAGTGCGTGGTTGGCCAAGCACCGCGCGACAGACCTGTTCTGTACTTCCCGACCAGAAGAAGCAACCATGAAGGAACTGCAGGGACCTAGTAGCTCGTAATGGTGGCTGTACAACGTGGCAAACGTACCACACTCGGCCGTAAAATACCGACTGTGCTAAGTACCTTCTTTCTAATATAGAGGTACATCATACGCTCGAACCTCTTGAATATTTCGCCTTATATCTTCAAGAATTGAGAGCCACACAGAGTCTGATATGCCATTATAGGTGTAATCAATGCCTAAAATACGAATAGAGTCGCTCTTTTGAAGACGGGAAATAGGATTTAGGCGTGTCTGTGGTGAACCAATGAACACATAACGACATTTTGAAAAATTTAGCGCAGCACCTGAAATATTCCCGTACACAGGGAAAATTCGAAGGCAACGGGATAAGCTATCTTCATTCCTGAGATACAATGTGAGGTCATCGGCGAAGGCTGTCACCTTCACAACACCGCTACCAGGCAGTGCGAGACCGCACACGTGAGGGTCTCTCAGTACTGAGCGTAGAAATGGCCCACGGCTGAGCACAAAGAGCACTGGGGATAGAGGGCACCCTTGACGAACACCACGAGTAACGGGAAATGGGGCACTTTCCCAACCATCAAGAAACAATGTACTTCGAATATTTGAATAGGCAGCCCTAATAAGCTAAACAAAATATGACGAAAGGCCAAACGAGGTCCGTACATTAAATATGTAGCTGTGTTCAAGGCGATCGAATGCCTTTTCTTGACCTAGGGAAACTAAGAGAACACGCGCTGACCTGGTCAGCGTGTATGTCATTATGTCACGCGTAACGAACGAAAGGCTGTGTCTCTCTGCCAGGGACTCAGCATGCCTGATGGTGTTCTATTAAGGAAGGCATTAGGCTTCCCAAGCGTCGGGTGAGAAAAACCGTAAAGGTTTTGTAGTCAACTTTTAGAAGCGTGATTGGCTTCCATTCTTCTGAATCAACTAATGATGGATCGTGCTTAGGTATCAGCAAAATACAACCATCGCGAAAACTAGACTGGAATTCAAAGTTCTCAAAGCAGCGGCTGATAACACACACGAAATTGGCACCAATATCTTCCCAGAATGTTAGATAAAACTGCATGAGCAACCCGTCTGGTCCTGGGGCCGAGCCACGCTTCATGGAAGATAATGCTGCTTTTACCTCGTCAGCTGACGCTTGTGGACAAAGACGTTCAGTGACTTCAGGTGGAACCTGAGGCAGCTGACTAATCATTTCGACGTTATCATGACCCATTCGCATATTCGTACGCGCCATGTTTTTAAAATGCGATACAAAGAGCAAATAATCACGCATGGGAGGCGACATAACAGGAGGAGGTGCTCTAGGGGCCACAGAATTGAATGCATTCGGCAGTCTTGAAAGCGAGTTTCTTGCTAAGCGCAGAACTTCAAGGTGTGCACACGGATTACGTCTGCATCGCCAAGCCGAAGCTGGCAAAGACGACGCTGCGATGAGGTGTTGGATGCGCCTGCGTAGCTCGCACTGCCATGACCGCATCAGCGGAGTCGGTTGATTGACCGAAGGGCAATACGGAGCTTCGTGGCAGTATCCGCCAGTCCTTCTGACGTGCATCGTCTGAGTACACGACCTTCGTCTGAACAATGCAGACGCCACCGCACCTTGAGCGCGTCCCATGACCCTAGGTCGGAACTAGAAACAGAGGTTTGGAAGACTCGTGACAAACAAGAGCGCGAGTGCACGTCATGTAGAACGCGGATGTCGAGGCGCCAAGGTCTTGCTAATGAAGCCGCAGGGAAGGAAACTTCAAGCATTGGCCGGTGATTGGAAATATAAGCAGGAGCTAAAGGTAAAGTTATTACATCAGATTGGGAAGCATACTGAGCTAAATTGGTTGGCCGATAGGCACGGTGTAATCTGCTTGACGACGTGCCGCGTCGCTACGTCCAGACAAATGAACCATGAGAAACTGGTATGGACTTAGCTCGGCTATGCCACGATATACGCAGCGAAAGCTAAGGCATGGTTAGCCTGGTTAATCTTGATTGCAAGTCAAGGTTATTCTGGTTGTCTAGCTATGTTGCGGCGTTTAACATTTAACAGTTTAATCATTAACGTTACAGTCTTTTCATGCTCTTTATATGTGCTTACAATACGCTTTGCATAGGAAAGAAAGCTACATTCTTGCTGCTCCGTTTCAGGGCATACATCGTACGATGAACACAGTCTTCTGATCGTATCAGGATGCGGCATCTTAAGCTTCATCGAACTTCTCAGGAATCTATATGGATGAGGTGAAATTGTGAACAAAAGGCTAGCAAAAACCAATAAATCGGGGGGATATCGGCCAGCATCATTCAAAACAACATCGACTTGACTCTTCAAGAATTTAAGCACTTCCAAATGCCATTCTTGCAACTCGCATGCGAAATCTTTTCCACTTACTTCCTCTAGCAATGTCGAAACCAATGTCAGTAGATGACGGGCCTTTTAAGAACGCTCAGTGATGATATCCTTACGTGTCTGTTCGATCATGTGTAACACACTTTTCAAATCTCTCAAGTCGCACAGCTTTTCAGGAACTAAAACATCACCACACTTCCTCACACCCGTTTCACCAAAAAATACTTCGACGCGCAGGTCAGTGGACACGATCACCGAAGTACGGACTGCAGGAGCAGATTGAAGTGACAAGTCCAAAAAGAAAACCTCGGAGCCCTTGTTCAAAACACTCCAGAAGTCCGAACACTGAAAGCTTGGCAAGGCCTTCAGCAAGTCCGCAAAGCTACCAACCAGATTTTTGGCGTCCTCTTCTGCTTGGGTTTGCTGAGAAAGGATTATTGCTTTTTGCAAATATGTGGCTTCCAAACGCGCTCTTTTGGCAGCCGGCGCTTCTCGAACGCACACTTGCGGACGCGATAAATAGGCAGGGCAATTGGGAAACAAGCTCGGAACTGCAGTTTTCTTCAGACGGATGTTTTTCATGGCAACTTCGACCACTTTTCCTGTCTTGACGTCCGTGTAAGATGTCGTCTTCAAGTAATCCGATGGCAAGAAATGCTTTTCACAGAGCTGAAATAAAAAAAACAAGCCGTTACAGGTATGGAGCTCGACGAAAATGTTGAATTTACAAGCGCGTCGACAGGTGCAGAGACCCATCTATTGTGCACGCGTGCACGAATGCATTGCGCACTATGCTGACGAAACCTGTTCGTCTGGAAACCCAGAATAACAATAGAGAGAAGAAATACTTACCACTGTGTACTTCGTTGGCGAGAAGTCCTTCCGAGGAACTGCTCTCGTCCATGCTTCCCGAGTGGCTCGGTCAGATGGGAACTTGTGCACTCGGACACTTTGTCCTCCGTCATAATTGGACCTGCACTTTGGTGCGCAACAACAGCAAGGCATCGTTGCGCTTCCGTGTACGACGAACCACGCACAATCGAAGAAAAGCAATCGCGTTTACGGTGCAGCATGCCCCACCAAAGCGACCAAGCAAATGCTCCACGCGTTGCCACTCTAGCGTTGCAGCCACGGAGAAAATTTGTTTTCAGAACGCGCGCCGCGTTCTAGAAACGCAGCGCTCCCCCATCCACCGCTACCATCCGACTCTCGTGACGTATTGACAGGGGAGAGGAGGTGATGGGGTGGCCTTACATTTTTCGGCGCGCTGTTCGTCTGTTTCCTGGGCGATTCGCTTCCTCTTCATATCGTTCCGATGTCGATTCTAGGCCTCCTCCTACTTATCAGAATTGTCGCCGTCCATACTGCAGCTTCAACTGTGGTTGCGGCGCACACGAGCTCTTTTCAATCCTCCGACATGTTATCAGGCATGCGACGCAGTTGGCGAAGCGAGCGGAGGCGAGCGCAACGACGACGAACGCGGTGTGACGTCATACCAAACGGCGGATGCGGAAAGGCGCGGCGCTGCGCACCGGCGGAATACCTGTGGCTCGGCGCTAGTAGTGGCGCATGCGCAGTAGTGACTAGGGAGCGAGAGAGAGAGAGAGCAATATCCGCGGCCGCGGCAGGGAGCGCGTTGTGACGTCATGTGCCTGCTCGGAGCACCGCCACGGCGAAATCGTAAGTTCGTGGTCAGTAAAGCTTTCGCTTTAAAAGTCGATATGTATCCAGCAACGAAAAGTGTTGGACGAGGTGACGCAACTGCCGTGCGTTCCAGTTAGGGCAACCCCAGCCCGGGCCTTGTACATCTGCTCGCGTGTCTAAAACGAAATTAAAATCCCCAACAAGAACTACGTGACGACCATCCAGGGAATACACGTCCAGGTCACGAGAAAAAATCATAGGACTTTGTGGCTTGCGCAGGCCCGTAGATGCACAAAATCCGTAACCTAAATGAAGATTGTACACAATCAAATGCCAATATTCGCCCTATCCCACCATAAAAGACGATGATCTCGCAACAGAGTTCTGTTGAAAATAATAATACCGACTCCACTAGAGCGTGACGTCGCAAAAGAGAAAAAAACAATCTAGGTTGAAAATGCGCTTTAAAGTAAGAACATGCCCAATAGTGAAAAAATTTGTTTCTTGCAAACACAGAATGGTCCCAATTTTTAGCGCGGGCTACGCTGATAATTTCGGCTTGTTTTACAAGACTTCGAATTCCTTGTGCATTTAATGAACTTATTTTCAGGGTCTCAGCCATATCTAATTAAATGTGTCGCCTAACTGACCTAGTTGTGTTGTTCAAGTCGGCGCCCCGGGAGCAGTTCCAGGGGACATGCAGTACACACGTCAGTTCTTCGACACTCTCGAAGAAGGCGGAGGTTTCTTTGGCCGTTGTAACTCGGCGCGGCGATCCGGGGCACAGTCCGAGCCAGAGGATGACGCCTCGGCGCGCTTTTCTACGTGGAGTCCATCCACGCTTGGTGAAAGTTCAACGCTACTATCAACTCCAAGGCTGAAGCTATATTCAGAGGATGATTATTATTATTATTATTATTATTATTATTATTATTATTATTATTATTATTATTATTATTATTATTATTATTATTATTATTATGGAAGCGGGTGGGCTGTGGGATCGATGACATCGCCGCCGACAACTTCTGCAGCCGGGGGCTCATTCAGATGCAAGGGCGCAGTGGCTTTTGCAGAAGAGTCACAAATCGGGTGTGGCGTTGCAAGCGGCGCAACTGACGCGGATGAAGGCACCGCAGACTTCGTTGGTGTAGCGAGCGCAGATATCGCCGGGCCAGGTGTTTTAGCCGTGTCGAAAACTTCGGTGCGATGAGGACTTATGGCAGCAGGCGCAGTGGAGGTGCCACCGGCCACAACACGGTTGTCCCTCACTGCCTGGGAGGCCGGTGAACATGGTGTGCTGCGATCGGCCACGCCACCAATAGCACGGGCCTCCCTTTCGGCTGACGAGGCCGGCGAACATGGCGTGTTTTGAATGCTCGAGCTGCATGCTTCTTCTCTGTCATTTGCCGACGCTGGTTGATGCGGTGTCAAGACAATCTCTCTGGTTACGGTGCCACGCGCCGTCGCGACCGCAGCTGACGCCGGCGGTAAGGAGGGAAAAGCACCAGCAGTAGCGTCTGAGTAGGAACGCCGCACAGGGCTGTTATAACTCAACTGTCATGACTGCTACCGGGCGGGAACGGCATCCGGCCGGACGGCCAGGAGTATAATAACGCCCACACAAAACAGGAGCACTTCAGTGACAGCCCTCCAGTGACATTCAGTGATTCAGTGACATTATTTCAGTGACAGCCTTTTGTTTATTCAGTGACAGCCCTTTGTTCAGACTTTCTCAAGCAGAGCCACCTAGAAAAAAATGTAATGCCTCCGCACGCAGGTGTGACGTCACGCCAGTCGGATGAGCCGAACAGTCGACGCCGTCGGCGTCTCCGCGCCTAGGTTCGTTGCGCTTGCAGTGTGTCTCTTTGCGCGTCGCGGATACTATGGCATGAGAAAATAAGTGCTGTCCTTAAAGTGACAGCAACCTATAAATTCAGATGCTTCGTTTCCAAAGCAAGAAACGTATAGCTGATGCAAAAAGTAAGGGGGAGCCGCTGGTTCACCGCAGTCAACACCACCATAGAAAGCAGCATTCTTTCAGACCTTCTTTAGATTACTTGATTGGCAACATTTTTGTTTTTTGCGTGTATCGCAACACGATCTGCCTTATTGTGCTTGTGATGTTTGGTCGGGACTAAGACAAGCAAACTGCATGCTGCTTAGTCACTCAACTTTAGACGGAACGAAAGAGAGAGGAAAACTGCATATTGAAGACACAGAATATACTTTATTCACAAATGATAAGAACTGCATTCAGAAACAAACATTTTAAATCTTCCATATACAATTATCATTCTCACTCTTGCATTGCGTAAAACAGTCCTCGCTAGACACACGAATATCGAGGTTAATTTTATTGTGAAAATTTTATCATTATAGGGTCACGCACAACTAATTCTCAAGTAGAATAAGCTTCCGTCTCTGTTGTACCATTTCTTGTGGTTATTTTATTTCCACCCGCCTTGTTTGCAGGTCTTATTGGTCTTCATAAAATACTGAGATAATGGTGAAAAGTAAGTAAAAAACGAGAGGCCTACTCTCAGTCCTAAAGGAAAACATGCAATTAATGGATTGCGGTAGCATGGAGAGTTCGAATCATAAACAGGTAGCACAATACACTCAAATAACATTTGAATTGGCCAAAATGCAGGGTTTAAATTTTGATAATGTAGGCAAATAAGTCCTAGCTACGCCACAGGTTTCTTTTTACAAGGGTTCTGTCAACACAAACATACGTAGATGTTCAACAAAACAGAGCTTCATGAATAAAAAATAAATAATGAGAAACATCTCAGGCCTTCAAGGTCTGCAATTTTCGGTCGTTCTTGGCGTTGCGTAATTTGTCGTTTTCTGTGCGGCACAAGTTGTTCAGCAGTGTATTCGCTGTAGCACTTACAACATGCCCCATTACCTCCTGTGCAGGATGACCGAATTCACACACATCGACATCCTCAAAGTCATAAAGGGTAGCTAACACAAGGCCGACAAGAGCATCTTTCTGCCTAGGAAGGCTGAAAAATCGTACGGCATATTCTGGTGTCCTGAGCTTGTCCAATATAATTTCAGTAAAGAGTACAGCATTAACTACAACTGCTCGTGGAAACTTCAGGCCACCCCTTGTCATCTTCGCGATTAATGCATTCTCAGGGTCATCTAGATCGACGTCTTGCATCACAAGGCTTTGACTGCAAGATGCGCATGTCAGCTTTTTTAGAGCTGCATGGGCACAATAGCCGGCAACATAGGTTAGTGCCGGTAGCCTTGACGTTTTTTTTCTCAATGTCGGAGTCGGTCACAGTGACTTGAAACTGGCCGTTTCCTGAATGTACACTTGTCTCCAACGTGCTCGCGCTCGGTGGTAGTAGAATGTCCAAATCTGGCAGGTCCAGAACCTTCTGCAAACGCAATTTATTTTCAGATTCATATATCTGCCTTATAGACACGTGGTAATTGGCACCAGACAATTGCCGGTACTTTCCAAAGCTATCCTCTAAGCTATCAGTTTGAAATTTGCCCAAAAGAACATACTCGAAATGAAGCTCTTTGAGACAGTATATGGCAAGTTCGTGCAAGGCATGGGTAGTGTGGCTGAAAGCTATGTGCGTTTCACGTGTCAAGCGGCCATTGTCATGTTCGAGGCTTCTCCAGTAATCAAGCCATTGAACTATTCTCTCTAAGAATTCTAGTTGAGGACACGACGGTGAAACTATTGGACCTTGCAATTGATCTCGCAACCGCTGTCCTTTTTCTTGGCGTCTTGATGTTAACAATGTTCCACCAAGTCAAAATGGTGTCGACATATTGAGAGGTTTCCTTTGCATGCTGAAACGTTGCAACACTGAGAGCAGCAACAGTAGATGAGTTAAAAATCTTTAAGGCCAGTTTAACGTTCTGCCGTTCCATGTTTGAGGGGTTCAGTGCCTTCAAAGTGAGCGTTGGTGCTAGCTTCAAGAGCTCATGCTTTTCAGCTTCGTGCAGCTGGCATAATACCTTGAAAGATGCTGTAAGTATCTTTGGTTCAGCCTCATCACTCTTCGGTTCAAGAAAGTACATGCATTTGCCAATGTTTCTTTGATTCGGCCAGTTATTCCTTGTACACTTTAGTATGTGAAATGGGTCCACCACAAAAAACAGGGGTCGTGATGGGTCAGCAGGATGCTGGTAAACAATGCTGACACTTGCCGGCTTAGCGAAGTAGGACATGGCTTTTCGGTTTATGGAGTTATTGTCCGAGATCACTGCGATTATTCTAAAACCAGATGCCTCTTGATCAAGAACAATCTTCCGAAGGAAGTCGTGCAGCGCCTTTGCATCGATTTGTGCCACAGGAAGGATGTGTACAACATCCTTGTTTGAAGAAAGCCGGCTCTGTATCATAAATACGTGGGCAGTTTTTGCTGCAGTTGGTGAATTTACCGCAGCACCAGTAACCAACCCAGCCTTGTAATCAAAAAATGATTGAAGGTGAATATCATCAATCATTAACGTTACAGTCTTTTCATGCTCTTTATATGTGCTTACAATACGCTTTGCATAGGAAAGAAAGCTACATTCTTGCTGCTCCGTTTCAGGGCATACATCGTACGATGAACACAGTCTTCTGATCGTATCAGGATGCGGCATCTTAAGCTTCATCGAACTTCTCAGGAATCTATATGGATGAGGTGAAATTGTGAACAAAAGGCTAGCAAAAACCAATAAATCGGGGGGATATCGGCCAGCATCATTCAAAACAACATCGACTTGACTCTTCAAGAATTTAAGCACTTCCAAATGCCATTCTTGCAACTCGCATGCGAAATCTTTTCCACTTACTTCCTCTAGCAATGTCGAAACCAATGTCAGTAGATGACGGGCCTTTTAAGAACGCTCAGTGATGATATCCTTACGTGTCTGTTCGATCATGTGTAACACACTTTTCAAATCTCTCAAGTCGCACAGCTTTTCAGGAACTAAAACATCACCACACTTCCTCACACCCGTTTCACCAAAAAATACTTCGACGCGCAGGTCAGTGGACACGATCACCGAAGTACGGACTGCAGGAGCAGATTGAAGTGACAAGTCCAAAAAGAAAACCTTGGAGCCCTTGTTCAAAACTCTCCAGAAGTCCGAACACTGAAAGCTTGGCAAGGCCTTCAGCAAGTCCGCAAAGCTACCAACCAGATTTTTGGCGTCCTCTTCTGCTTGGGTTTGCTGAGAAAGGATTATTGCTTTTTGCAAATATGTGGCTTCCAAACGCGCTCTTTTGGCAGCCGGCGCTTCTCGAACGCACACTTGCGGACGCGATAAATAGGCAGGGCAATTGGGAAACAAGCTCGGAACTGCAGTTTTCTTCAGACGGATGTTTTTCATGGCAACTTCGACCACTTTTCCTGTCTTGACGTCCGTGTAAGATGTCGTCTTCAAGTAATCCGATGGCAAGAAATGCTTTTCACAGAGCTGAAATAAAAAAAACAAGCCGTTACAGGTATGGAGCTCGACGAAAATGTTGAATTTACAAGCGCGTCGACAGGTGCAGAGACCCATCTATTGTGCACGCGTGCACGAATGCATTGCGCACTATGCTGACGAAACCTGTTCGTCTGGAAACCCAGAATAACAATAGAGAGAAGAAATACTTACCACTGTGTACTTCGTTGGCGAGAAGTCCTTCCGAGGAACTGCTCTCGTCCATGCTTCCCGAGTGGCTCGGTCAGATGGGAACTTGTGCACTCGGACACTTTGTCCTCCGTCATAATTGGACTTGCACTTTGGTGCGCAACAACAGCAAGGCATCGTTGCGCTTCCGTGTACGACGAACCACGCACAATCGAAGAAAAGCAATCGCGTTTACGGTGCAGCATGCCCCACCAAAGCGACCAAGCAAATGCTCCACGCGTTGCCACTCTAGCGTTGCAGCCACGGAGAAAATTTGTTTTCAGAACGCGCGCCGCGTTCTAGAAACGCAGCGCTCCCCCATCCACCGCTACCATCCGACTCTCGTGACGTATTGACAGGGGAGAGGAGGTGATGGGGTGGCCTTACATTTTTTTCTAGGTGGCTTTGTCTCAAGCCGCTCCGGTATGTGCGGTGACGTCGGTCTCGCGCCGCGGCGAACGCGGTTTTCTCTGTCTTCGTTTTCGTTTTCACTTCGCAGCAAGGCCACATGACTGTAGGGTGACCAGCGCGGCAACGCCGACAAGGATGGTCACATCCGCGGCTTTCGTGGCCATGGATACCACAACGGCCACAGAACGCTGCGGTGCACTGTGCACGGTAGTGGTCGCTAGCGCCGCACCTACGACACACGCGTTGCAAGCCACGGTGGTCAAACGTCACACGATGACCAGAGTCTCGCAGATAATTGGGGACAGGGGTTGAGGTGCTCGTTTCCATTCGAACGAAGCGGGCGCCCGTGAGCACGCCATGTCGTCCGCTCATATAACACAAGCGTTGACAGGCAGAACCTTGCCGTATGGTAATAGTGCCTGGACGAGGACTTCATTCGGAACGAAGGATGGCAAGAAGAGGCAGGTTACGTTGGTGACCTGCGGGAAGACGGTAACGACAGGGCAATGCTCGCCACCGATGACAAGGCAGCCAGCATCGACGATTGGAGTCACGGAAGCCATACTCTTGACGGCGACTTGGAAGTTGAAGCCTCCCATGTGCTGAACGAAATAGACCTCATAGAGACCAACTATTGAGGCCGTCGCGTCAACGACTCTCTCAGGATCAATCCCCGCAGGGACAGCAACGTCGAAAACCTAGGCCTTCTAAGGAGTCCACAGAACTGTAGGTGTCATGGCGTGTGAGGTGGACGCCCCTGAGGTGAAACACGCAGGGACGTCAGCAGAAACAGCGAACTGTGTTTAGAAAAAGTTTATTTCGACAAGACGCGATACGAACACTGAGTCATAATCACGGCACAATTCCACTGGGACGATAACATGTAAGAAGCGAAACACAGCACGTTTTCAACGTAAGTAATAATAATATTTGGGGTTTTACGTGCCAAAACCACTTTCTGATTATGAGGCACGCCGTAGTGGAGGACTCCGGAAATTTTGACCACCTGGGGTTCTTTAACGTGCACCTAAATCTAAGCACACGGGTGTTTTCGCATTTCGCCCCCATCGAAATGCGGCCGCCGTGGCCGGGATTCGATCCCGCGACCTCGTGCTCAGCAGCCCAACACCATAGCCACTGAGCAACCACGGCGGGTAACGTAAGTAATGTCCGAGTCCTCACACACCAACATATAAACACGTATACCCAAGGAAAGGCACAGTTACAGATAAACTAAATGCCACATGTACAAAATTATTTTCAATATATACAGTGTACACAATGGTTATGTACAATGATAATGTGATAGAACACTTTACACAATTTTGAAGTGGTGTGCACGAGATGTGTATATACAAAAATGATCATGTATACGAGAGCACACACACACAGAAATCACGGGCACCTGCATTCTATGTGCATTAAATGAATACTACACAAAGAGATGTTTTATTTGCTTCTATACATTTTCAATTTTGATGTCACGATATAAGTATGCTTCAGTACAAATGAAAGTTTTCTATACAATCAAGTACATATTATGGACTGCAGCGTGTTCTAGTTTCTAGTTTGTTCTTACAATACAAGGATAATTAAGAAAATATATATGCATGCAAGGATACTTCCATGAATACTTGCAATGCAATTAGTACAATGAGTACAATATCGACATGATCTATACATTTTTATATAAAACAATTTTATATAAGCATGTTTAGCAGACTTATACAATTGCTAGGTTTGTCTTGTTTTTGTGTGTTTATTTTGGTATTACCTTCCCTTTTGCATGCTTTGGCGTTTTACAAATTGAGCCATTAAGAAGGGCTCGAAAGTCAGTATCCGATGATAGGAATTCTCACCTTGTCCTTCCTTACCAACCAAAAGCGTGTGTGCCATTTTTTAGGAATTCCTCCATGCCGTTGCTTTCGAGTTCCTGGTTTAAAAAATTGCACATAACAGTCCTTATTTTCTTTAATACAGGAAATGCGGCTTTCTGGTGTTTTCGTGTTATTTCTGCTTTTCCTCTTCTTTTCCATAACCAAACATAATTATTATTGTCATCAATTTTTCGAAGTTGTTTTTGTTTCTATATGGTTTACCTAATTCTGTTTTGAAATCGTTAGAGGCTAATCTCCAAATTATTTTGGCAGGGGGGCAACCTTTGAATACATGTCCTCGAGTTTCTGATGCTGTGCAGTTGGGGCATCGGTCCGTTTGCGTGATTCCAAATTTAGCTAGACGTGCTTTTGTTGGTAAGACACCCCACTTTCTTTTCCATTCGAAGTCTTGTATTTCGTATGGGAGATTGGAACCTTTCCAGAACTTCCATTTTTGGATATTGGTTTTGTTGATATCTTCGGATTTCAGTCTCTAATGGCCATCGCGGTGCTCGCGTCTATGGGCTTGATTTCTTCGATGGTAGTTTCCGGACAGATTTCTTCTATTGCTCTTTTTGTGTTGATCGCCGTTTTGTAGAATTTCGATGGTATTTCCGATTTTCGGCAGTTCCATTTCTTGTCTGCGATGTGTTGATCAAGCGTGCTTAGCCAGTACCGTAGTACTGACATTCCTCTGTATTGCGGTGCATTAGCCAATGCCACAACCGTTTTCGCAGCTAGAATTTTTCCTTTGAGAGCCACGTTGGGTACTCCCAAGCCTCCTCTTGATGGTGGCAATCTGATTATATTCTGTGTTACTGGAGCTGGTTTGTCGCTCCAGAGATAACGTCCTATGAGGGTTGTTAGTTTATTGGTGACAAGCCTAGGCATGGTCGTAACTCTCGCCACATATGCTGGGGCACACAATTTCGATTTGATTGTTTCTGCTCTTCCAATTAGACTTGCCGGCCGGCTCAATGTTCGGTCCACGAAGTGGGCTGCTTTCCTTAGTGGTTCTTCGCAGCTTTTTGTTGCGATATCGCCTGCCTCAAACCAGATGCCAAGAACTTTAACTTGCACAATGTGTACATCGCGTAATGCAATACTTTCCGGTGGACCAAAACAAAGTGCTTTGCTTTTTTGATGATTTATTTTGGCACCAGATGCTGTCGCATAATCTTCGAAAATCCGTAGAAAGGCTTGATAGCTATCTTCGTTTTTCATGAACAATGAAATGTCATCTGCAAAGGCTGCGATTTTAATTTCTTGTTTTCCTGGTAGGGGAAAACCCCTAATTATGTTATTTTGCTCGACAGCTCTTAACAAGGGATCTAGGGACACGACAAAGAGTCCTGGTGACAGACTGCACCCTTGTCGTACCCCTCTAGTGACTGCAAAGCTCTCTGTTACGAAGGTATTGATTTGTATTTCACTTCTCATTCCATGGTATAATGTTTTAATGATGTCTGCGAATGTTGCTGGAAATCGAAATTTTTCCATAGTATTATATATGTGGTTATGTTTAACTCGGTCGTATGCTTTTTCTTGATCTAATGAGATGAAAATACTTTTACATTCTTTTTGTTTTGCATATGCAAAGGTGTCCCTGGTAGTTATTAATGAGGCGTAAATTGATCTTCCAGGAACCGCTGCAGCTTGAAAATCAGATATAATCTCGGGTAGTATAATGCTAAGCCTGTGTGCTAGTAAAGTTGTCACCACTTTATAATCAGTATTAAGTAGTGTTATGGGTCTCCATCCGTTGACATCTAATGGATCACTGTTAGGTTTGGTTACCAGTATAATCCGTCCCTTAGCGAACGACGGTGGTTTTTACTTGTTTTGAATGAGGTTGTTTAGGGTTTTCACCAGTTGTGATCCAATCACATCAAAAAAGGTTAAGTAGAAGCCGGTTAAAATTCCATATGGTCCAGGTGCCGATTCATGCGTCATTTTCTTGATTATATTTAATACTTCCTGTGTTTTTGTAGGGGCGCGTAGTTGTTCCTTATTTTCTGTACTTATTTGGGGAAGGTTGTCTAATAGGCCGATGGTGTTGTATTCCTGGGTTGGATGTTCTTCCTGTTAAATTTTTTTGTAAATGCTCCAGAAATTCCTCATTAACGGATTCTTCGTTTGTTGTGATTTCGCCGTTGTTTAATCTTATTTTCTCTATTCTTGTTTGGTTCCTGTCACGGTATGGATCTCGTGCTCTATGTCCCAAATCAGTTGGTTCAACGCTGCGATTGTCGACTTGCTTTCTCTCGATTTCTTTGGTTTTTTTCAGATGTTCTTTGTATCTGTATCGCAGGCAGTCCACATATTCTTGCATACAGCATGTCATTTCACCCCCTCTCTCTATTATTCTTATTCTTCTTAGGATTTCGTTAAGATCTTTGGTGTGTCTTTTTTTCCTATTTTGTCCAGCCTCAATAAGTATTTTTTTGCGTTCTTCTTTTAAATCATCCCAATTTTCGTTCTTATTCTTTTCCAAGCTTGTTTTCAGTCTCAGTCGTATCCATGCGATTTGTTCTTTATCGCGTGGCAGTATTGGGTCCATACGCCACAATCCTGTGTTGTGTGGTTGCCCTTATATTCCTCTGAGTTTGAATGTGACCGGATTGTGGTCGCTAAACGGTTTACATCCAGTTGGTCCTTGTATCGTTTTAATATCTATGAGGTCATTTAATAAACGAGGTGATATATATACTCTGTCCAAGCGGCTTTCGGTGCGACCACAGATTCTTGTACTTTCAAACCTATCTCCGTAGGACCAAACCCATGCATCTGACATATTATGGTGCTTAAGCAAATTTTGAAGTTCTCTTGCATGATAGGTTGATCGACCACGTCCTGGGCCTCGTATGTCTCTATTGCTATCGAGGACGCAATTAAAATCTCCGACTAATATACATTGGGAATACTTGGGCATGTAATCCCATAGGTTGTGGAAGAATTCATTTGTTAAGCTTCTTGTTACCGGGGAATATACATTGATTATCCGAGTCTTCCTACCTCCTAAAAAAAGGTCGACATATACAATTCGCCCTTTTGTATCGCATGTGCAAAATGCACGACTACGATATCTGTTCGAAATGAAAATAATGCCTGTACCACAAGCTCTGCTATTCGTTAGTGAAAAAAACCGTCTATGTCATGTAGTTCTTTGAATGCACTCACATCCTGTGGTGTTCGGAAGTTTGTTTCTTGAAGGAATAGGATATCAATTTGTTGTTCATGAGCAAATTTTAGTAATTGTTTTTGTTTATCTATATTACGGATGCCTCTAACGTTAAATGACATACAGTGGATATTGGCCATTTGTTTTTACGCTCACTTTCCAAAGTTTCGTGGTACGCGTTCCATTTTTTTAAAGTAATAAACAAGCCAATTTACAAAGAGGAGGGGAGAGAACGTAGGTTGCTATAGCACCAACTTATGCCATAGTCAACCATACGATTATTCTTTCATGTCGTCATCGCTTGAGGATGACCCTTCAGCCGGTTTGGGTGAAAGCGTCCGAGGTTTTTTTTAGTGTAATCTGCGAATTGCATCGCTGCCACTACTCGTGTCAGCTTTGATGCGACGTGATGTATTTGGATGATGAGAATCCACATCGCTTGCTTTCTCTTTGTCCAAGCTGTGTTTTCCCTCTTTTCTTCTATTCGATCTCGAGCGGCGCCGTTCTTTCTTTTGTTTTTGTCGTTCATCGTGCACTCCGCAAGTGTCTGGTGTGGTCTTTAAGGTAGTTTTCTCACTTTTTGCTGGTTTTTCCTTAGCTGGAGTCTTTTCGGGGATCGCATAGTCGCCGCTGGCCGTTATTGGCCGGTCAGTGCTTGGCGTGGTATTCAAGGTAGTTTTTTCACTTTTTGCTGATTTTTCTTTGGCTGGAGTTGTCTCGGGGATTGCACATGTTCCACTGGCCGTTATTGGCCGGTCATCGCTGTTTTTAGAAATGTTCGCTTTCTTGCAGTGTGGTAGTCCTTTTGATTCCCCTTGGTTGTCACTAGACTGTGATGACAGAGACTGGGATGTCGATGTCGAGACGTCTGATGAATTTTCGTCCGTTTGTATCGTCGGAGTCACTTCAGTCTCTGTTGAAGTCGTATCGCCTGACTCTTCGACTTCGACGCTTTCTGATGAGCCACTACTAGAATGGCAGTTTGTTTTGTCATTTTCACTTCCATCGCGCTCGTCCCAATAATTGGATGAAGGTGTTGGCGTTTGCGTGGTGCGTGGTTTCAATACTTCTAGTGTGGACCTGACAGGCTAGAGTTTGTGCAGGGTAGGAGATCTCATAGGTTCATGAATGGAACCCATAAAGTTAGTGGATGGAGTTCCACGGGCAGCTGCAACGTATGACTTTTTCCGGAAACAGGATTTAGTGGCATGGTGTACGCCACACCGCTTACATTCTTCCACGCAAGTTTCAGTGTCATGTCCGAATGTGCCGCAACGCTTGCAATAAGGTGATGTGCAAGCAGTTGCCATGTGCCCATCGCTTCCACACCTCGCACAAACTCGGCGCATACTGCGATACTCAAACACGACTCGGTGGCCCTAAATGGTCATGAAGTTGGGCACTGGCCTACTCATTTCCATTCGGGCCACTCGAACACCGCTCAACTTGTTATGGTGGCTAAGTACGCTTGAGTGTGACACTCCTTTCACTTTACCATACGGTTGCAAAGCGCACAGTAGAGCCTCGTCAGGAATGTACATAGGGAGCCTATAAACATTTACAAAAGTCGTTGGTGGCCCTACTGCTTCCACAGATACTTTGACATGGTTCACTCGGAAACCTTCAGCTACCATGAGTTTGGTCGCCTGTGCGGCTGTACGCATGCAGACAAGAAACCTAGTTCCTCCCATGTGTTGTAAGCCCAACACACTATCGTCTCCTGCAGTTAGTTCTGTCGCATCTATGAGATCGTCAACAGGCACACCACCATCAGGTACATTGAAGAGGAAACTGTTCTCCCTCAGGGGGCTCTCACGTATGGTGTCCATCTCGGGGGCCATGGCCGCAAAGGCGCTGGTTGCCACCAATACAGCTAACTCGTTCCGGTAGAGTGGTGGTGTGCAGTTGGCGCAAGACGCCTCTGCACTCTGGTAGGGTGGCGATTCAGCAGGCAAGGCTGGGTCCACCGCAGGCTGATGTATCCTTAATGGATGAGGTTGACAGCTCCAGGAACCTCCACAGGGCCAAGCTCATTGGCGGTTCGGTAAGGGGGTGCCAGAGAGTTCGCCTTCGGTAGAACGTCTCGGGCGGCAAGATCCGTGACTGCAAGCAGGAGAGGCCAACCAGGGTGGGCTAATCCTGGTGACAGTGCAGCACGGGTCCAGGTGATGAAGGCCAGTCCTGGTGGCAGTGCACCAAGGTTCCAAGCCTCTCAATGCCCTAGTGCCAGTGTAGCACAGGGCCAGAGGACGTGGGCCAGTCCCGGAGGCAGTGCACCCGGGGTCCAAGCTCTGGAGAAAGTCGGCCAGTCCCGGAGCTAGTGCACCAGGGGTCCAAGCTCTGGAGGAGGTGGGCCAGTCCCGGAGGCAGTGCACCAGGGGTCCAAGCTCAGGAGGAGGTGGGCCATTCCCGGAGGTAGTGCAAAAGGGGTCCAAGCTCCTCTAGGCCGAGGATCAGCTCCGAATTGTGGACTTGTAGGCGCTCAGATGGGCACACTTGGGACCAGGGATGGTCCCAGGTGCCGAAAAGAGCAGATACTATAATACTCACACTTTGATCTTATATAGAGTGTACACAATGGTTATGTACAATGATGATGTGATAGAACACTTTACACAATTTTGAAGTGATGTGCACGAGATGTGTATATACAAAAATGATCATGTATACGAGAGCACACACACACAGAAATCACGGGCACCTGCATTCTATGTGCATTAAATGAATACTACACAAAGGGAATTTATTGAACAAATTCTCGGTGAGAAACATAAGTACACAACAAGCAAGTGTGCATATACCTTATACATTTGCTAGTTCACACAAGTGTAGGCAATCAAGTTCCATGGTCATGTGGAGTGTTTACGAGAACAAGCATGTTATTTTAGGTACACAACTTGAGCCACAACAGAATTCTTATACAGTTCCTCTATACGAGAACAAGCATGTTATTTTAGTTACACAACTTGAGCCATAGCATAACTCTTATACAGTTATACAATCTTATACAGTCTTATACAATCCATTTTATAAGACTTTACAAGCACATCCAGCGTATATAACTCACAGTCTATAACATTTTAGAATATCCGCCCCTAATAGGGAACAATCGGGTAGTGAAGCGTGTCATTGTTTAAATAAAAGAATCGAGTGTGCCATCTCCGGAGAAAAGCTTCCTCTCCGTTGGCTTCCAAATCCTCTGTGAGTATTTTCCAGACTAAAAACCTTATCCTTTGCATTGCAGGGTAAGCTGCTCTAACTGGGCGCCTACGGGCTTCCGCTAGGCTTCGTCTCTTCCAGATGACAAACATTGTGGTAATCACCACTAGGTGCTCAAATGGTCCGTATTTTTTCTTTGGTGTTTAAAGGCCATCTACTTTAAAAGTGCCCTTCACCAGTTTCCAGATTATTTTAGCTGGTGGACATTGAAATAAAGCATGCTGAGTTGATTCATTCACGCTACAATTCGGGCAAGTTGCATTTGGAACAATCCCCATCTTATGGAGCCGCTCACGTGTCGGTAGAACCTGCCATCTGCGTTTCCAATCAAACTCTAGAATTTCGTTGGGCAGCAAGAACGAGGCCAATCGTGCCATATTTTATCCGATGTCTTCTGAATTTCTTCAGGGCTTAATTGTCTATATGTGATGTTTTGAATAATGTTTGTAACCTTCTCCAGGACAATGTTTGTATTGGGACATTCTGCTAGAATCATCTTTTGGGTGCTGTGAGCGGCTCTATAATATGGTGATGGATTTTCGGCGAGCGGTCCAGTTTCTCGTTTACCTGTAAGTGCTATATGACATGTGCTAGCCAGATACGCCATCAGATATTTACCCATGTATTCGGGGATCATGCATAGGGACAGGACTGTTTTTAATGCTAGGATCTTGCCAGTATTCATTATGTGTGGTAATCCAAGGCCACCCGATTTTTTCGGGAGTTGCAGCAGATGTCTTTTCAATGAAGGAGGTTTGCTATTCCAGAGAAAGGCTGATATTAACTTGTTAAGTTGGGTGCCAATTTTCCTGGGCATAAGGCCAATTCTAGCTACATAGTTCGCATAAGCACACACAGTCGTTTTGATTGCCAGTGATTTTTGTCGAAGCGATAGGCATCTATGGTTCAGGGAGCTAATTGCGGCATTGGATCTTTGGACTGCTAGTTGCCATGAGGCGTCTGCTACCCCACTGCTGGTAAAAATGATTCCTAATATTTTCACTGAGTTAACTATAGGAATATTAGGTATGGAACTGGGAGGAAAAGAACCGAATAGCAACGCTTCACTTTTCTCCTCGTTGATGCGGGCACCTGATAATGCAGAATACTCAATAAAAATGTCTAATTCCCGAAAGCTCCGATCATCTCTAAGAAACAAAGAAATATCGTCAGCATATGCACTGACCCTAATTTCCTCTTCCCCAGTCATAGGAAAGCCTCGAATTAGTTTGGTTTTAATTATGTTTCTGAGTAACGGATCTAGCGAAAGAATAAAAAGGGAAGGGCTCAGTGGGCAACCTTGCCGCACCCCTCTATGGAAAGGAAAGCTAGGTGAAATTGTTCCGTTCACTAAAATTTCACTTGTGATATTTTCGTACAGGAGCCTAATGCTGCGTATAAAGTTGGGGGGTAGTTTTAGTAATTCTAGGATTAAAAGAAAGGTACTTATGTCTGACCCTGTCGAAAGCTTTTTCCTGGTCTACTGATATGAATACTCCGCGCACTTCCTTAGACTGGGCATATTCGAACACGTCACGGGTTATCATTAGATTCATGTAAATGGATCTCCCCGGGACCGCACAAAATCGATAGGGGGAGATTATAGAAGGCAGTAGTTTTGCAAGTCGTATTTGAAGTAAAGTAGCAACTAGTTTATAATCGGTGTTTAGCAAAGTTATCGGACGTCATGATTTAATGTCAGTCGGGAGGGGGGGGGGGGGTTCCGTCCTTTAGAATGAGTGTAATGCGTCCTCTGCTGAAGGAGGCGGGCTTCTTCGCCTCCTCGATAACCATTTTAACCATTTTGAGTAACGTATCGCCGATTGCTCCAAAGAAAGTCTTGTAAAAGTTTGTGGTTAATCCATCACAGCCGGCTGCTGTTCCTGTACTCATGGAGTTCACGGCAAGTTTGATGGAGTCTAGGGTTATGTCTTCTGTAATACATGCAAGGTCTTCTTCTTCAAGGGATGATATGTCGCAACACAGATCGCGAACTCTTGTTCTGATATCTAGAGGTTCACTAAAATCGTCGGTTCCAAAGAGGTCTATGAAATGTTCACGAATGCATGACTCGATTTTTGAGGGGTCAGTCGTGAGGGATCCGTCTGGCAGTCTGATTTCTGAAATGCGCACCCTGGCGTTACCTATAACGCAGGTGCCAGTGCCCTTAGTGCTCACATGTTGCTGTTCATCATCGAGAATGAATTTTTTTTGTACAAGGCGGTCATGTTTTGTTTCCAAAACGTCCAGGTATTCCTTGGTACAGCTCGTTAACGTATCTGCCCATTTAATGATTTGCATTCGGCGCAGTAGTTCGTTAAGTTGCTTAGAAATTCTTCTATGTCTCGCCTTCCCCTCATCCTGTAAGATTTGTTTCCAAACTTCTTTCAAGGAGTCCCAACTTGATGGGGACATCGTTTTGAGATTTTGAACAATTGCTGTAACGGCGGCGTTGATGTTTTCAATACATTTATCATCTTGGAGGACTGCGGGATCTAAACGCCATCTATCATAAGACTGGTTGCGGCCGGCACTACCACTTAACGTTACTACTACAGGGCAATGATCTGTTTTGCGCCGGAGAGTGTCGGGATGGGGTATGATCTCGCATCGAAGTAGCGTGGGTAGTAACGAATCAGGTAGATACACCCGGTCGATTCTACTATTTGTGCGAAAACCGTATCTCGTGGCTCCAAAGCGGTCATGGTGGAGAGAGATCCACGCATCTGATAGTAGGAGATGGCGAAGTATGTTAACGAGCTCCCTGGCATTGTAGGTGGAACCACCCTGCCCGGGGCCTCTGATTTCCCTATTTGAATCCACGACACAGTTGAAGTCCCCAAGTAAGACGTGAGGGATTGGTTCTAGAAGCAATGGATGTAGGTTTTTGTAGAATTGGTTGGTTAAAGATCTAGTCACTGGCGCGTAAATGTTTACAAATCTAATTTTCCGTCCGTCTATGTAGATATCAGTAATGAGTGTGCGTCCACTCGCCCCAAATGTACAATGGGCTTTTTTCCGGCATTTTCTGGTCAGGAAGATGGTGCCCACTCCACATGATTTCGCGTTTGTTAGTGAAAAGTAAGCAGAGACGTTATGTTCCCGTTGACATGAGGTCACCTCAAGCGGGGTTCGAAAGTTGGTCTCTTGTAAGAAGAGAACATCGGCACCAAGTTGTGTGCCCAAGTCGAGGACGTAACTTTGTTTCTGCCTGTCCCTGAATCCTCTAACGTTAAAGGATGCAAATCTGAAGACACTCATGAGAGCCTGGTCTTGATAATACAAGTACAACTGGAGCGAGAGGACACACACTCGGTGCAAGTCGTGCAAAGTGCAACGGAAAACATGACAATTAGTTATTAGACATATGGTTACACCGTGAGGGGAGGGGAGGTCCTGAGAAGTATTTATTCCTGCATGTCGCCATCACTGAGTGATGATCTCTCATGCAGTTTCGGTGAGTGTTTACGGGCCTATTTTGATTTAATGCGGCGAAATGCGTCGCTATCACTGCTATTCTCATCCTTAGGCTGTCGCATTTTGGTGGAGGCGTCATGGTCATTGGGCATTGGGCTACTCCTATCCGGGCTATGCTTTCCCTCTTTATTCCTTCTGTGCGAACGGGACCGGTGCCTCGGCTTATTCATTTTACTTCGATCGTCGGGAGGCGTTTTCAAGGGCTCCTTTGTGTCAGGAATTCCTGAATGACCTCCCGAGCTCATGGAGGGTTCATCCGTTCCCTCTTCAGGTATGGCATAGCGCCCACTAGCTACTATCGGCCTTGAGTCATTTGCGGTCACGGATTGGCTAAGTGAGTCATTCTTATGACGTTGCACTTGCTCGACACTATGCTCTGATTGGGACACTTGTGCCGTGTCCGGCTTGGTCTGATTAAGCACCGAACTCTTGTGCGGCTCAGTTTCAGAGGAGAATGATTCAGAAGTGACCTCTACAGAGGCAGAGCTTGCAGAGGGTTCAGCCTCCGAGGGAACTGAGCGAGGGGTTGTTGACTCCTTCGTGAGAGAACTACCACTAACGGTATGGCACGTTTCACTATCCGACGAGGAGGCAAGTGGGGACGAGCGCTGAGCAAGTGGTTTTAGGACTTGTAAGTTAGTCTTAGGGGCCGTCATCTTCGGCAGTGGGGATGGTCTCATGGTAACTGAGCCGGAAGGCGGAGAGCCATGGACTGCGGCTGCATATGACTTTTTCCTGAAACAATCTCGTGTGCCATGGCTCCCGCCACACCTCTTGCACTCCTCTTCACATCCCTCTGTCTCATGGCCAAACAGGCCGCAACGTTTGCAATACGGGGATGTGCAAGCCGTGGCCATGTGGCCGCCATCTCCACACCTTGCACACACCCGCCTCATTCCACGATACTCCTTTATGACTTTACGCCCCTGTATTGTCATGAAATTAGGTACGGGCCTGCTCATTTCAATGCGGACAACCCGCACACCATTCAACTTGTTTTGTCTGTTGGCCACAGCAGCGTGGGACACGCCCTTCACTTTGCCAAACTGTTGTAAGGCAGAGAGGAGTGCGTCGTCGGCCAGATACAATAGGAACCTGTACACGTTCACAAAAGTCAAGGGGGGGCCTACTGCATCAACGGGGACTTTAACGTTTTTAACCGAAAATCCCTCGGCAACAATGAGCTTCGTGGCCTGCTCCGCGTTTCTGGTGCAAACTAGAAATTTGGAGCCACCCATGTGTTGTAGCTCCAGGACACTATCTTCCCCGGCCGTTAGCTCGACTGCGTCAATTAAATCATCTATGGAGACGTCTCTATCCAGAGCATTGAACAAGAAGCAGTTTTCCCTCAAGGGGATCTCACGGAATGTCTCTGTATCTGATGCCATTCTCCCAGAGTCGCAGGTTACTGCTCCACCCGGGGTAGGCTCACTGCTAGACTTGTACTGGTGGTGCCGGCTCGTAGGGTCGAGGTTCAGCAGGAACTGCTGATGCCTCGGTTGACTTGGATGCTTGCAGAGGGCCGCGAAGAGGTCCTTGCAGGCGCTGGGATCATCGGTAGCCCGACGGGTCGCCGATGGTGGCCTGGCGGCAACCCAAGGAAGAGAGGCTCCGAATCAGCCGAGCCCAGGGACTGCTCAAGCAGGTCGGTCCTGGAGACGGTGCTCCCGAGAGCCAGGGCCAGATCCAGGTGGGTCGGTCCTGGAGGTAGTGCTACCTGGGGCCGGGGCCAGATCCGAGAGGGCCGGTCCTCGAGGTAGTGCAGTTGCGAGCCGGGTCCAGATCCGAGTGGGCCAGTCCTAGAAGCCACGGCCAGATCCCGGAGGTAGTGCAAAAACGAGCCAGGCAGGTCCTGGGTCCGGTCCAGGTCCAGGGAGCTGGACTTGTAGACGCTCGGACGGGCACACTTGGGACCAGGGGAGGTCCCAGCTGCCGAAAGAGCAGATATTATAATACTCACACTTTGATCTTAGCCAAAAGGCCGAGAAGCGAATACTGTTTAGAAAAAGTTTATTTACACTATTTACAAGACAGTATAAAAGCAATCATACAATCAACACTATGTACAATGACAATACAGAACTATACACTGTGAAACAGACACTTTACATGTATGATGATAAGGAACATTGTATATAATACAAGGAAATGAAATTGAAAATAATAACATGAAGTTGCAATTGGAGTGGCATCTTTATCGCCACTCCGGACGGAAGACTAGCTGCACTCGGCCGTTTCGAACATAAACAAACGGGCACGACCAGTGGCGGAGAAACTCCTGTTCCCCGAGGAAGAACAGTTCGTCCGAGAGGAAAGCGAGCACCTCTCGCCTCAAGCGGCCCATTATAGGCCACAGTGCTCATCGGCGACAGTTTCCTGCCACTGCTTCACAGCGGTTACGCCAAAGACTGAACAGGGCTGCCACGAGAAGAAGGCCGGCGAAACGCCCGCGCGGAAACCTTCCGCTCGATACAAAATCCCGGACGCCCTGGCCTCGAAACCGCGCATGGACGGCGTGCCAAAATACACGTGCGACAACGCACTCGGTTGTTGCGTGTCTGTTTGTCTCCACCGGCGTGCAGTTTGGACATGTGGAGACACGCACCACGCCCCAGTGCTCTAATCTATCCCGGGTTGGGAGCAGTCCCCAGCCGAGTCTCCAAATAAAATCGCGAAGGTGGCCAGGCAGCGTAACCGTGGCAATGCGCTTCCACTGAAGACGGTGCGCTATGGAACGTCGGTCAGGGGGCACCAAGGGAAGTATGACAGCGCCCATTATTTCTACGACCCTGTCAGAGCAGAGGTCGACGTCCGGACACGTGGCTGACAGATGTCTGCGGAAGGCTACGCTTGTCCGGTAGACTGCAGGCACTTCCGCCGACTGCGGTCCACGATTCACGGGGCTCGTAGGAAGTAAAATCTGCAGTGAGGTGCCAAGGAAGTACCTTGCAAGGGCCTGCGCGGGGGAGACATCATTGGCCAGGGTCCGCATTAGAGTCCGCAGTAATAGTATGGAGGCTGTCACTGAAACATTCGGGAAGGATAAACCGCCGCGATCGCGGGGCTGGGCTAACGCCGGTCGTGCCAAAAGCTCAGTGCCACCCGCCCAAAAAAACGAGTTGCCACTGCTTTGTACACTCCTCAAGACACGAAGGGGGGGCTTAACAACGTGGCACAAGTACCAAAAATTCCCTAAGAAGATAGACTGCACAAGGTAACGCCGTTCGAGAAGAGGTAAGTCGAAATCACGGGCTGCCTGAACGTTGTTCTTTAGTGTACTTATGACGGGAATCCACATGCCCTCCCAAATGCCTGATGGATCGAAACACAAACCCAAAATCTTTATTTTAGGATGCCACTGTAATGGCGAGGCAATATGGAGACGTGCGTTTGGGGAACCACTGAAAAAATATTTGCTTTTGGAATAATTTAGCCTTGCACCAGATATTGAACCGCAGTCCTGAAATGTGTTCAGGGCATAAAGAAGCGACTGTTCGTTGTGGACATACAGTGTAGTGTCATCCGCATATGCCGTTACTTTGACGGATGAGCTACCGGGTAGCGGCAGGCCTCTAATGTGCGGATGACGTTCTAAGGCTATTAGGTAGGGTTCTAAGGATAAAATAAACAGAACTGGAGAAAGAGGGCAACCCTCGTAACAGGAAAGGGCCTCCTTTCGCGTGAGTCTAAGGACAATGTGCTTTCTATATTGCTGTACATTGCTCGGATCAGATGAATAAAACTTGGGGGGAAACCGAAAGCGTCTAATGTTCCAAATATATATTCGTGTTCTAAGTAGTCGAATGCTTTTTCCTGGTCCAGAGAGATTAACAAGCCTTGACTATGGCGACCAATCGTATACTGAATTATGTCGCGTGTAACACACGAGTGAGTATGTATTTCGCGGCCCGGTATTGAGCAGGCCTGGTGCCACGCGATAAGCGACGGTAGGAGATTTCTAAGTCGGCGAACAATTACACAGGCTAAAATTTTGTAATCAACGTTTAGCAGAGTGATGGGACGCCAATCATCGGGGTGCGTTGATGTGGGTTCTTTCTTGGGGATCAGTGAAATGCGACCTTTACCAAAGGAAAGCGGCAAGGTGCGATCTTCAAAACACCGTCCTAATACTCGCGTGAGCAATGGTCCAATGGCGTCCCAGAACTCCGAATAAAACTCCACAGGGAGACCGTCGGGGCCTGGGGCCGACTCACGTTTCATTGTATCCAGCGTTCCCTTAATCTCGTCACTGGATGGCGGAGCAAGGAGCGCTTCACACGATTGGCTGTCAACGCGTGGCAGTGCGCCCAGCAGGGGATGAGCGGACGCTCGGGCAGCGTCGATGGAAAGAGTCTTTTGTGCCACGTTTCTGAAGTGCGCGACGAAGTCGTAAAAGTCGCGGGAACCGGCATCAGGCGGGGGGGGCGTCCGAATCCAAAGAATGGGCCGGTAATCCCGCCGGACGAATAAATGCGCGGCGAGCGTACCTGAGGACTTCGGGGTGCGCACACGGCGCACGCCTACAGCGCCAAGCGGCAGCCGACAGCGAGGAAGCGCGCACTAGCCGCTGGTAGCGCTCGACAAGCTCATTCTTCCACGCGCACATAACTGCCGTCGGAAGCGGGCTGCGCTGTGCGATGCGCAACTTCGTCACCAACGCCGTCATTTCCCCGGAGACGCGAGACCGGAGGGCTCGGCCCGACGCACTGCAGTGGTGACGCCACTGCTCTTTTAACGCATCCCAGTCGTCTGGGTCCGCTCCGATAAGGGACGCCCTAACAGCTCGCAGTAAACCAGCTTTGGAATCAACGTCGTGCAGGACGCGGCAGTCGAGACGCCATGGGCCTCGAGCTGCCGGAGACCCTGAGGGCAGCTCTAGTACGAGCTCGAAGGGGCGGTGGTCGCTTACATATACTGGCGACGTAGGGAGTGAGCGCACCTCGGCGACATGGACGTAGCTGGTAAGACGCCGCGGTACATAGGCTCTGTCTAGTCTACTCGACGATGCCCCGCGACGCCACATCCAAACGTACGTACTCCCGTGAAGCAGTTCATACGCGTCGAGGAGCGCAAACTGCTGCACCAGCCGACCTAGCTCCTTGGCGTTGTTGTTAGGCCTGCCCCTGCCAGGGCCCTAGACATATGCGTCCGAATCCAGCACACAACTGAAATCGCCCAAAAGAATAACCGGACGCGAATCTAGGAAATATGCATCCAATGATTTGAAAAACGTGTTAGAATTCGCAGATTGCGCCGGACCATGGATACATAGAAATCGAATACGTGCAGAGTGGAATGTGCAGTCGAACGCCAGCATGCGTCCGAGCGCGTCGAAGGTTACGTGATGGTCGCGCAACAGATTACGGTTAAGAACAAGCCCTCCAACGCCGCTCGAACCCGTGGTGGCGTACGAGAAGAAGCAGTCAATATTCAAAGCGCGCTTGAACATCAAGACATCGCTTAATTTAAAGAAATTTGTTTCTTGCAGGAAGAGGAGGTCGCAAGCCGACGAACGGGCAAAAGCGACCACCTCTGCCTGCTTTTGAGCGTTACAGAACCCACGCACATTAAAAGTCATCACTCTGAGTAGATCCATATTGGTAGATAAAGGGTGGGGTACCTTCAACTGCCGGGGGCGAGCTCAATTGCGCCGAAATCGGCGCAGAAAGTCTCACTTCATTCGCGCTGGCGACCCGGCAGAAGCGCGATGCTTCCGGGGTCGAGAGGAAGCCCTCAATGGACTCCTGTCACGCGACGGGATGTCCGAGTCGGTGGTCGAGCCGCGGTGCCTTTTCGTGCCAGTGGTGGGAAGGGAGGGTGGCACGAAAATGTCCGGGCTGCTGCCGCTCACGTCACTAGCAGTACAGTCGTCTTCAATTCTTGTAGACGACGACGCACTCGAGGAACTGATAGATGCGTCGCCCAGGGACGCCGCAGTCGTCATCCTCGCCAGGCGTCTCATCGATCACAAGGCTGCACGCCACCGAGTCTACAGACAAACAAGGCGCCAACACAGCCTCTGGAGCGTTGTCCTCTGTGGGCGCTCGCGATGTTAGGGGTTCGACGCAGTGTTCTCCGGCCATCTCCTGGGTGTACGGAGGTATTACCGGTTCCGGAACGCTCTCCCCGTTCTCCTGTTCGGGGCTCGCGGGGGACGTTGTCGGCGTTTCAGCTGGTGCCGCTTGTAGCGCATCTTCCTGGGCGGAAGTCAACGCGGCTGGCGAATCGGTCGGTGGATCAGGTGCGTGCGTACTCGACTGGAGCGGCGGAAAGTTCTTCGACGCCGCCTCCGAGTAGGTTCGCCGCAGGGAGCAGGCGACTGTTGCATGTGGATCCCCGCCGCGGCGACACGGTAAAATGCAGCCCTTACCGATGTGGCCATAGATGCCGCATCTTGCGCAGAAGGGCGCTGTGCACTGCACACGGAAATGTCCCGAAGACCCACAACGCCGACAGACGCGCTGCATACCTTTGTAGTCGCAGGTCACGCGGTGGCCTGCCACTTTCAGGTAGTTGGGGACTGGTGAGCCGGGCTTCATCTCAATACGGACGTAGCGCGTTCCAGTGGTGACAGTGGGACGCGAGCCCATCACACCTCGGCTGATGTGCAGTACTTTGCCGTACGGCGACAGCGCTTGAGCCAGCGTTTCGCTGGAAACGCGGCACGGTAGAAACATGACGGTCACTTGCGTGACTTGCGGGCTCAGGGGAACGATGGAGACGCGTTCATCCCCGATGACGAGGCTGGCAGCGTCGACGATTTTAGCCATGACGGCTTCGCTCTTCAGGGTGACTTGATAATTGCGTCCGCCGAAATGTTGGACGCAATACACTTCCTCCAAGGATACTATCGAAGCCGTCGCGTCGACGACGTCTTCGGGACTTCTCCCCTCAGGGACCACAACATCGAAGCCATAAGCCTTCGGGGGCGGTTGGCTTGCCATGGTCGCGACGACGTTCGCCAGCCGAAGAACGCCTGCACTGGAGATGAACCCGGCCAACGGGTGGCCGAGATAGTCTACCGCCGCTCGACTACACTGTGATCTTAGCCAAAAGGCCGAGAAGCGAATACTACACAAAGGGAATTTATTGGACAGATCGTACTGAAGCACAGGAGTACAAAACTACCAAGTGTACATGTACCTTATACATTTGCTAGTTCCTATATGTGTAGGCAAGCAAGTTCATATGTCATGTTTGGTGTTTACGAGAACAAGCGTCTTATTTTAGGTACACAACTCCATACAATTCCTATACAGATCTATACATCTTTATGCAATTCCTATACAGGTCGTGTATACAATTGTTTATACAAACATTTATATGAGACTATACAATCACATCCAGCATATGTCACCGACAGTCTATAGCGTTTAGAGTCTCGACCCCTAATAGGGGACAATCGGGTAGTGAAGCTGACAAGGAAATTTATTCACCCGTAGGCACGCTCACAACTGTGGTTTGAACAAAAACTACAATATAAAGTACATCACATGTAATACATCATACTTGATGTAAGCAAAACAGATTAACAAATGAAATAATAAATGGTGTCTACTTGACACTGGCTTTGCCACGCACAACAACATCAACAACAAAACTCATTACCGCATCCACACAAAAGCATTATTGTCAGCCTCGAATTTATGAAAGGTATCCGGGGCACACACAGATACAGTCTGAACTCAGGCAACAGAATTGAGCATTATTCTGGATGTAGAAAGACTTTGCCTTGGGAGACGGTTATGTATCGCGTAGACCAGCGGCGAAGAAACTCGGCTTCACCGAGTTTGAACAACTGTTCTTCAAGATGACCCCATATTATCACCCGAAGTTTCCGCATTATGGGGTACATTGCTCTATTTGACTGCCGAGATCGTTCTGCGAAGTTACGGAAGCACCACAAAATGTAGCTGGCGCTGTAGTAGACGAGACTCGCAAACCGATCTCGGCGCTGTGGTGGCCGCACGATGGATATTCCGAACATTCTTGCAACTAGCTTCCAGAAGGTGCGTGCTACAACGCAGTCCTTTACTACATGCGCGTTGGTCTCTGTTTGTGCGCAATATATGCATTTATCATTCGCTACCATATGCCAGCGTTCAAGCCTGTCTCTTGTAGGTAGAATGCCCCACTGATATTGCCAATGAAAATCCTTCACTTGAGAGGGCAAATCAGGTGAAAGCACAGCTGTCCATGTTTGTGTAGTAGCTGTCCGTGGAGGTACAGCTGTCTCGCACAACATTTCACAAAGCCTGGAAACTGGTGTCGCACGCCACTTTGTAATTCTTAGTTGTACAAGCTGGCTTTGCAAGCGCGCAGCCGCCGCATACTGCGGTGCTGGCGTTACCGCCGTCGGAAGCAAGTTGCCTGTACTCTGCGGCATAAGCGTTCGACGGTAATGGCCCAGCCAATAAAGGAGCAGTGGCCTACCAGTGTACTCATCATCATCAAGTAGATCACATGTACTCTTAGTGCGCAACAGCCTACCGAATGTAACTATGCACGGCAAGCTCCATCCTCCGCTGGATTTTGGCAGACGCAAAAATTGCTGCGCTACGTATTGCGACTTGTTTAGCCAGAACCATGAGAAAATAAGTGAGTTTACTACTCGTACTGTTGGTGACGGCGGGAGAGCTACCCTTGCAACAAACCACAGTTTACTGCACAATACGTTCTTAATGAAGAAAGCCCTTTCTGCCAGCGGCAGTGGCGACGCAGCCACTGCTTCTGACTGCTCTTTAATGGAGCTGACAATGTCTCGCCACGTGTGAGGTGAACCACCACTTGCACAAAATTTGATACCTAGTATTCGCCTATGTTCGGTCTGTTTAATGTCCCCTGGTAGCGTTATTTCGCCGCGACCTAAATTTAATGCTTCGCATTTTCTCACATTTATTTTGCCCCCTGACATTGAAGCATATTGATTATAAATACGAAATGCCTCTACAAGACTGTCCCCATCCCGTAAAAACAAAGTGATGTCAGCCGCATACGCCGATACCTTTATGCACCCGGATCCCGGCATAGGAAGACCACTTATGAGCGGGCTCTCGCTAAACCGCCTCAACAACGGGTCAATCGCAAGCACAAACAATATGGGTGACAAAGGACAACCCTGCCGTACTCCCCTTGTCACATCAAATCTAGGTGATAAAATGCTGTTAAGTAGTAGCTCAGCTGTTGTTCGCGAATACAACATCCGCAGGATGCCTACAAACTCTTCAGGGAAGTTATAGCATCGTAAAACCTCAAATAAGTACTGGTGTTCTAAGCGGTCGAAAGCTTTGGCTTGGTCCAAGCTTACTAATACTCCTGAAGCTTCACGAGCTGTTGTGTATTGTATGATATCACGTGTTAAGTTGAGAGACGAAAATATACTCCGACCCGGCACGGAACATGTTTGATGTACACTGACTATTTTCGGCAATAATATCTTCATGCGATTTACAAGAAGGGTTGTCAATATTTTATAGCCTGTGTTGAGCAGCGTTATAGGCCTCCAGGATGAGGGTTCTGCAAGGTTGGAGTCTGGCTTTGGCAAGAGCATTACGCGGCCCCGATTAAACGATTTAGGAATACCTTCCCGTGGAAGAATGCTGTTAAATAGCGACACTAAGGCAGTGCCTACTTCCTCCCAGCAAGATCGGTAAAATTCGACTGGTAAGCCATCTGGACCGGGTGTTGATCCGTTGTTCATAGATCGTATAACATCAAAAACTTCTTGCAGATTTGTTGGAGACAATGAATTCTGGCCTTCTGTATCTTCTACTTGAGGTAGGTTAGCGAAAAAGTCTGAAATTTCTTCACTCAATAGCTCTGCATTATAAATCTTTTCCGATGAAAATGCGTCTGAGAACCAGTTCCAAAAGATTCTCTCGATATCTCGCCTCGCACCGCTCTCTGTGTCATCTTCTATTATAACCCTTTCACTGAAAGAGCTGCCATTCTGCCTCCTGCTGGACGCACGAGCCAGCCGCAGTACCTCAGGGTCGGAAATTGGCCTGTTGGTCATCCACGCCTTTGTGGAGGTGCGAGTGTACCAGCTCATAAGCCTATGGTAGCATTCACGCTGATGATCTAGGTATTCGCGCATTAACTGTGTTTGGGAGTTACCGTCTCGTACTAGTCTTATCCTTCTCAGGCACTCACAAAGCTGTTCGGTCTCCTTTCTTTTTCTTTTCCTGCTAGCTGCTATGCATACTGACCTCCACCTTTCCTTTAAGGTATCCCACGCTTCGATATTGCATTCATAATCGCAAACTGTTGCAGCTACTGACGCTTTTAGTTCGGTTAGAGTCGCCTGGTCACGCAAAGAAGCAATGTCTAGTCTCCACATGTCAGTGCGTTCACTTGGCCTTCCTTCGAGGTTCAATATGACAGCGAAAGGGCGATGATCTGAAATGTACCCGGCGTCCGCGGGGAGATCGAGGATGCTGCACTGGACAATTTGCGTTGTTAATTCAGGGGGGAAATACATTCGATCTAGACGACATTGCGATTGCCTTTGCTGCCATGTGGCGCCAAAACTTCCGCCATGCATATGGACCCAGGCATCCGATAAATTGTATTCTTTCACTATAAGAGATAATTCAGTTGCGTGCGTATTGGAAGCGTATTGTCGTGGCCCTCGTGAGTCGCGCATGGGGTCGAGCACACAGTTAAAATCGCCAACGATAAAGAATGGGTGGTTGTCTAACAAAAAAGGGGAGAGTCTCGCAAAAAAGTCATTGCGGTCTGACCGTACGGCGGGTCCATAGACATTCAATGCCCGAACTTTCCTCTCACCCCAGAAAAAATCAAAAGCTATTACACGACCTTCCAAGTCAAAAAGGCGGTGACTTCCATGTAGAAGCACCCTACGAAAAACCACCACTCCTACACCACGACATCTCCCGGGGCTATATAAAAAATAAGCATTAACAGAAAATTCATCGCAAAATCTTTTAACTTCCTGCTTGTTTCTCAAGTTACACTCCTGAAGAAACAGGAGGTCGACTTTTTTCTCGCGAGCGAAATGAATTACTTCCCTCTGCTTATCTATGCTACGAAATCCTTGTGCGTTAGGTGTCATTATGTGCAAATACATGGTGAGTTAGTTGCGTACAGAAATAGACTAAGACAAATGGCTTACCACAAGCTAGTTGCGAACTGAATCGGCGTCCTACATCAGTGCAACAGCCAGAACACGGCAAAGTCAGCAATGACTTATGAGTATCACAGCGGCGAACGCGAAACGGGCACTGTTCATGTTCTTCACACAAGTTAGCCGGAAGCAAACTGATTACAAAAATACCGAGGTTGCCGACGCTCGCACAGGGACGGGAACGCGATGTCTGCGCCAAACAACGTTCCGTCAACGCTGCCTGAGCTTCGTAGCGGAGAGTAGAGGAAAAGCAGCCCTTACGGGCAGCAGAAGCAGTGCAAGGCGCCATTGTTAGTACGTCTCCGAATCGGAGACAACATCCATGGTAGTGGTGTCTCGTGGCATTTTCTTGCATTTCTTGGAGGGTGTCGCCATTGGTTCTGATGGCGTAGAGCTCTCTGAAGCGAGCATTCTCTTGGCTTCTTCAGACGCTGTTTGCGAGCGCGTGCGTCTCTCATTCACCGCTGTACTAGTACCGCTCGCACGCGCGGTCGTTGTCTTGCCAACCGGTGTGATCCTCGGCGGACCGGCCGAGACTTCGGGGAGGCCGCGATGGCGTCCAGCCGCGTTCCCGCTAGCGTTCGGTGTTGGAGCACATGCAAGGAGCCGTTCCCGCTGTGATAGCGTAGACTGGGCGTCTAACGTAGGCTCATCATCGTCTTCCGTGGCAGAAGACGCCACTGCGGCAGGTGGCGTCTCGCTGCTCTCTTCGTCAGTAGAGGGAGAAGACGCAGCGTCGCTGGCATCGGGGGACGCTGGCGTCGGCGCCTCTGGGGCACTTCCTTTTCCTGGTTGATCTGTGGCTTGCGTCTGTGCTGCCTCTTCAGATGTATTCTCGCCCAGTCCTGGCTGGGCGGGCGTCACTGGTGTCACTGCAGCAGCATACGAACGTGGCAACACACAGTCAACAGTGGCGTGCTCGCCATTACAACGTCTGCATGGCGCGTTGCACGTTGCCGTCGCATGGCCGAAAATGGCACATCGGGCGCATCGAGCTGATGTGTAGTGGCCCCAAAATGACCTTCTGCTCCGCACTTGGAGCACACTCTCTTCATTCCTTTGTATTCCAGCATTACCCGAAAGCCAGTCACCATGATGAAATTCGGGGGAGCTTTTACCATCTCGAGCTTGACCAGTCGGCTGCCGTTGCTGATGTCCGTCCTGTCCTTGAAAACGACGTCGGAAATGCCTCGGCACTTCCCATACGGTGCAAGTGCAGCAATCAGGGCGTCGTCACTGACCCAGGGTGGAAGACGATAGACCGTCACATAAACCACTGGAGTGCCCATGCGTTCCAGCGGTACGACCTTGTTGGCGAGCAGCAGGGAGCCTTTTGCCGCCATCTTGGCTGCCTGAGCCGCGGAGCGGACAGCTGCCGAGAACTTGTTGCCGCCGGGATGTTGCAGATACTGCAACCCTCCGGAACCTACGACTTCTTCGATGGAGTCGATGACGGCATCAACCGGGGTCGAAACCGGTACATTGAAGAGAAAGCACTGGGCTTTCGTTGGACGCTGAGCAGGCGCTGGTTTGTCCATAGCTGATTCACCTAAGCAACCACGACGCAATGCGTGGTGCCCGGGCTGATGATACACACGAAAAAAACACAGACTAGTTGCGAGAACAAAGCGATATCATCCGGAGAACCAGTCAAAGTGAAGCGTGCCATTTTTTACATAACATTTTTTACATTTTTTTTGCATTTTTTACATTTTTTACATAAAAGAGTGTGCCATCTTCGGAGGAAGGCTTCCTCTCCGCTGATTTCCAAATCCTCTGCGAGTGTTTTCCACACTAAAAACATTATTCGTTGCATCGCAGGGTAGGCTGCTCTAACTGGGCGCCTACGGGCTTCTGCTAGACTACGTCTTTTCCAGATTACAAACAATGTGCTAATCAGTATTAGGTGTTCGAATGGTCCGTATTTTTTCCTTGCTGTTTTAAGGCCATCTATTTTAAAAGTGCCCTTAACCAGTTTCCAGGTTATCTTAGCTGGTGGACATTGAAATAAAGCGTGCTGAATCGATTCCTTTGCGCTACAATTCGGGCAAGCTGCACTCGGAACAATACCCATTTTATGGAGCCGCTCACGTGTCGGCAGAACCTGCCATCTGCGTTTCCAGTCGAACTCTAGAATTTCGTGCGGTAACCAAGAACGGGACCAATCGCGCCATATGTTATCCGATGTCTTCTGAATTTCATCCGGGCTTTACTGTCTATATGTTATGTTTTGAATAATGCTGGAGACCTTATCCTGGACAATGTTTGTGTTGGGGCATTCTGCTAGGATCATCTTTTGGGTGCTGTGAGCGGTTCTATAATATGGCGACGGATTTTCGGCCAGTGGGCCGGATTCTCGTTTACCTGTAAGTGCTATGTGACAGGTGCTGGCCAGATATGCCAATAAGTTTTTTCCCATGTATTCGGGGATCATGCATAGGGACATGACAGTTTTTAATGCCAAGATTCTGCCGGTATTCATTATGTGTGGTAATCCAAGTCCTCCTGATTTTAGCGGGAGTTGCAGCAGATGCCTTTTCAATGACGGAGGTTTGCTATTCCAGAGAAAGGCAGTTATTAGTTTGTTAAGTTGGGTGCCAATTTTTCTGGGCATAACGCCAATTCTAGCTACATAGTTCGCATAAGCACACACAGTCGTTTTGATTGCTAGAGCTTTTAGTCGAAACGATAGGCATCTATGGTTAAGGGAGCTAATTGCGGCATTGGATCTTTGGACCGCTAGTTGCCATGAGGCGTCCGCTACTCCCTTGTTAGTAAAGATAATTCCTAGTACTTTCATTGAGTTAACTATGGGAATGTTTGGTACGGAACTAGGGGGAAAAGAGCCGAATAGAAGCGCTTTACTTTTCTCTTCGTTGATACGGGCGCCAGATAATGCAGAATACTTAGCAAAGATGTCTTTGAATGTTCGAAGGCTCAGATCATCTCTAAGGAAAAAAGAAATGTCGTCAGCATACGCACTGACTCTAATTTCCTCTTGGCCAGTCATGGGAAAGCCTCGAATTAGTTTTGCTGTAATTATGTTTCTTAGTAACGGATCCAGCGAAAGGATAAAAAGGGAAGGGCTAAGCGGGCAACCTTGCCGGGCCCCTCTACGAACAGGAAAACTTGATGTAATTGTTCCGTTCACTCAAACATCACTAGTGATATTTTCATAGAGGATCCTAATGCAGCGCATGAAGTTGGGGGGGTAGTTTCAGTAATTCTAGGTTTAAAAAGATGTACTTATGCCTGACACGGTCGAAAGCTTTTTCTTGATCTACTGATATGTACACTCCACGCACTTCCTTAATCTGGGCATATTCGAACACATCACGGGTGATCATGAGATTCGTGTAAATAGATCGTCCCGGTACTGCGCAAGATTGATATGGGGAGATTATCGAAGGCAGCAGTTGTGCAAGTCGTATTTGCAGTAATGTAGCAACTAGCTTATAATCTGTGTTTAGCAATGTTATCGGACGCCATGATTTAATGTCTGTCGGGGGAGCTTCTTCCTTCAGCATAAGTGTAATGCGTCCTCTGCCGAAGGAGGCAGGCTTCTTCCCCTCCTCGATCACCATTTTAACCATCTGGAGCAACGTATCCCCAAGTGCTTCAAAGAAAGTCTTATAAAAATTGGTTGTTAATCCATCACAGCCGGGCGCTGTTGCTGTACTCATGACGTTCAGTGCATGTTTGACTGAGTCTAGGGTTATGTCTTCTGTAATACACAATAGGTCTTCTTCTTCAAGGGGTGATATGTCACGACACAGCTCACGGATTTGTGATGTGAGATCTGGAGGTTCACTGATATCGCCGGTGCCAAAGAGACCCAAGAAGTGATCACGAATGCCTGACTCGATTTCGGATGGGTCAGTCGTGAGGGATCCGTCTGGTAGTCTAATTTCTGAGATGCGCACCTTTGCATTACCAATAACGGAGATGCCGGTGCCCTTAATGCTCACATGTTCCTGGTCTTCACCCTCAAGAATGAATCTTTTCTTTACCAGTCGGTCATGTTTTGTCTCCAAGACTTCTAGGTACTCCTTGGTACAGCACATTAATGTTTCTGCCCATTTAACTATTTGCATTCGGCGCGTTAGTTCGTTTAGTTGTTTAGTAATTCTTCTATGTCTCGCCTTCCCCTCATCCTGTAGGATTTTTTTCCAAACTTCTTTCAAGGAGTCCCAATTTGACGGAGACATCATTGAGATGTTTTGGACGCTTGCTGTAACTGCAGTATTGATGTTTTCAATACAGTCAACATCTTGAAGGACTGCGGGATCTAAACGCCATCTATCCTGTGTCTGGTTGCGACCGGCACTACCTCTTCACGTTACAACTACCGGGCAATGATCCGTTTTGCGCTTGAGAGTGACAGGGAGGGATATAATCTCGCACCTAAGTAGCGTGGGTAGTAACGCGTCAGGTAAATATACCCGGTCGATTCTACTTTCAGTGCGGTAACCGAATCTCGTGGCTTCGAAGCGGTCCCGGTGAAGAGAGATCCAAGCATCTGACAGCACGAGATGTCGAGGTATGTTAATGAGCTCCCTCGCATTATAGGTCGAGCCACACTGCCCTGGGCCTATGATGTCCCTATTTGAATCCACAACACAGTTAAAATCCCCAAGCAAGACATGAGGGATTGGCTCCAGAAGCAATGGGTGTAAGTTTTTGAAGAATTGATTGGTCAAGGATCTAGTAACAGGCGCGTAAATGTTCACAAATCTAATTTTCCTTCCGTCTATGTACATGTCAGTGATAAGTGTGCGTCCACTGGCCCCAAATGTGCAATGCGCTTTTTCCCGGAATTTTCTGGTGAGGAAGATGGTGCCCACTCCACATGATTTCGCGTTTGTCAAAGAAAAGAAAGCACAGACATTGTGCTCCCGTCGGAATGAGGCCACCTCATGTGGAGTGCGAAAGTTTGTCTCCTGTAAGAAGAGAACATCGACACCAAGTTCCCTTGCCAAATCGAGGACATAACGTTGTTTTTGCCTGTCCCTGAATCTTCTAACGTTAAAGCTGACAAATGTGAAGGCACTCATGAGACCCTGGTCCTGATAGCATAAGAGCGACTGGAGCGAGAGGACGCACACTCATTACAAGTGCAACAATAACCATGACTATTGGTTGGTAGACATATGAGCAAATAAGGAGGGGCAGCGAGTTCAATAGAAGAATTAATCCTGCATGTCGCCATCACTGAGTGATGATCTCTCATGCAGTATAGGCGAATCTTTACGAGCTTTTTTGGATTTCATGCGGCGAACTGCGTCGCTATCACTGCTGTTCTCATCCTTAGGCCGCCGTAATGGGGTGGCGACATCATGATCATTGGGCAAGGGGTTATTCCTATCTGGGCTAAGCTTACCCTCTTTGTTTCTCCTATGCGAGCGAGATCTGTGCCTCGACTTATTTATTTTACTCCGATCATCAGTAGGAGTTTTCGAGGGTTCCTTTGTGTCGGGAACTCCCGAACGAGCCTCCGAGCATGTGGAAGGCTTATCGTCCCCTTATTCGGGTATGGCATAGCGCCCACTAGCCACAATTGGTCTCGAATCATTCATGAACACTGCTTGGCTAAGTGACTCGTTGTTATGTCGTTGCACCTGCACGGCACTTTGCTCAGAATGGGACACTTGTGGCGTGTCCGGCTTAGTCTGGTTAAGGTCAGAATCCTCGTGCAGTTCAGCCCCGGAGGAGGCCGCTTCAGAAGCGACCTCCCCAGAGACAGAGCTTGCAGAGGGTTCAGTCTCCGAGGAGACCGAGCGAGCGATTGTTGACTCTGTTGTGAGAGAGTTACCGCTAACGGTATGGCACGGTTCACTTTCCGACGAGGAGGCAAGCGGGAACGAACGCTGAGCAAGCGGTTGAAGCACCTGCAAGTTAGATTTAGTGGCCGTCACCTTCGGCAGAGGGGATGGCCTCATAGTAACTGAGGTGGCTGGTGGAGCGCCACGGACGGCAGCTACATAGGACTTTTTCCGAAAGCAATCTCTCGTGCCATGGCTCCCGCCACAACGCTTGCACTCCTCTTCACATCCTTCTGTTTCATGGCCGAACAGGCCGCAACGCTTGCAATAGGGTGAAGTGCAAGCTGTGGCCATGTGGCCATCACCCCCACACCTTGCGCAAACCCTCCTCATCCCACGGTACTCCATCATGACTTTATGTCCGTGTATCGTCATGAAGTTGGGCACTGGCCTGCTCATTTCGATGCGGACAACCCGCACACCATTCAACTTGTTCTGTCTATTGGCCACCGCCGCGTGGGACACACCCTTTACCTTGCCATACTGTTGTAAGGCAGAGAGGAGTGCGTCATCGGTCAGGTACAACGGGAAGCGGTACACATTCACGAAAGTTAAGGGGGGTCCTACAGCATCAACAGGCACTTTAACATTTTTAACAGAAAATCCCTCAGCTACAATTAGCTTCGTGGCCTGCTCAGCGTTTCTGGTGCAAACGAGAAATTTGGAGCCACCCATGTGCTGAAGCCCCAGAACACTATCTTCTCCAGCCGTTAGTTCGACTGCGTCTATCAAATCGTCTATGGACACGTCTCCATCCGGAGCGTTAAACAAAAAACAGTTTTCCCTCAAGGGGACCTCACGGAGTGCTTCTGAGTCCGATGCCACGCTCCCAGGTTGCCGGCTGCGGCTCCTCCCGGGGTAAGACTCACTCGTGAACTTGAACTGGTGATGCAACTGGTAGCGTCGAGGATCAGCAGGAGCTGCTGGTGCCTCGGTAGACTCCTGTACTTGCAGAGGGCCGCGAAGGGGTCCTTGCAGGTGCCAGGATCATCGGGGGTCCGCCGGGTCGCTGATGGTGGCCCAGCAGCAACCCAAGGAAGGCTGGCTCCAAACCAGTGGAGCCCGGGGACAGCTCAAGCCGGACGAACCTGTAGATGGTGCTCCCGAGAGCCAGGGCCAGATCCAGGTGGGCCGGTCCTGGAGGCAGTGCTACCAGGGGCCAGGGCCAGATCCAGGAGGGCCGGTCCTGGAGGTGGTGCAGCAGCGAGCCGGGTCCGCATCCACGTGGGCCAGTCCCGGAGGCAGTGCAGGAACGGTCCTCGGCCAGGTCCCGGAGGTAGTGCAAAACCGAGCCAGGCAGGTCCAGGGTCCGGTCCGGGTCCAGGGAGCAGAAATTGGCGACGCTCGGGCGGGCACACTTGGGACCAGGGAAAGTCCCAGGTGCCGAAAAGAGCAGATACTAAATACTCACTTTCATCTTAGCCAAAAGGCCGAGAAGACTACACAAAGGGAATTTTATTGAGCAAATCGTACTGAAGAACTGGAGTACAGAACTACTAAGTGAACATGTACCTTATACAATTGCTAGTTCCTACGTGTGTAGGGAAGCAAGTACATGTGTCATGTTGGGTGTTTTTCGAGAACAAGCGTCTTAATAGCGGTACACAAGACCACACAATTCCTATACAAATCTGTACAACTTTATACAATTCCTATACAGTTCATCTATACACATTTTATACAAAGTTTATATGTGACTTTACAATCACATCGAGCATATATCACCGACAGACTATTGCGTGTAGGAGTATTTACCCCTAATAGGGGACAATCGGGTAGTGAACCGTGCCATTGGTAACATAGAAGAACCTAGTATGCCATCGTCGGAGGAAAGCTTCCTCTCCGTTGACTTCCAAATCCTCGGCGAGTGTTTTCCACACTAACAGCCTTATTCGTTGCATCGCTGGGTAGGCAGCTCTAACTGGGCGCCTGCGGGCTTCTGCTAGACTACGTCTTTTCCAAATCACGAACATTGTGCTAATCACTATCAAGTGTTCGAATGGTCCGTATTTTTTCCGAGGTTTTTTAAGGCCATCTATTTTTAAAGTGCGCTTAACCAGTTTCCAGGTTATCCTAGCTGGTGGACATTAAAATAAAGCATGCTGGATCGATTCAGTTGCACTACAATTCGGGCAAGCCGCACTCGGAACAATGCCCATTTTATGGAGCCGCTCACGCGTCGGCAGAACATGCCATCTTCGTTTCCAGTCAAACTCTAAAATTTCGTGGGGTAACCAAGAACGGGACCAATCGCGCCATTTTTTGTCGGATGTCTTCTGAATTTCATCCGGGCTTAACTGTCTATATGTTATGTTTTGGATAATGCTGGAAACCTTGTCTTGGACGATATCTGTGTTGGGGCATTCCGCAAGAATCATCTTCTTGGTGTTGTGAGCGGCTCTATAATATGGTGATGGGTTTTCAGCTAGTGGACCAGATTCTCGTTTCCCAGTAAGTGCCTTCTGAAACGTGCTGGTCAGATATACCATTAAATTTTTTCCCATGTATTCAGGGATCATGTATAGGGACATGACTGTTTTTAATGCCAGAATCCTACCGGTATTCATTACATGAGGTAAGCCAGGTCCCCCTGATTTTAGCGGGAGTTGTAGCAGGTGCCTTTTCACTGCCGGGGGTTTGCTATTCCAGAGAAAGGCGGTTATGAGTTTGTTAAGTTGGATGCCTACTTTTCTGGGCATTACGCCAACTCTAGCTATATAATTTGCATAAGCGCACACGGTTGTTGTTATTGCTAGAGCTCTTAGTCGAAACGATAGGCATCTTTGGTTAAGGGAGATGATTGCGGCGTTGGACCTTTGGATCGCTAATTGCCATGAGGCGTCCGCTACTCCCTTGTTAGTGAAGATAATTCCCAACACTTTCACAGAGTTGACTATGGGAATGTTGGGTATCGCACTGGAGGGGAAAGAGCCGAATAATAATGCTTTACTTTTGGTCTCGTTAATTCGGGCGCCAGATAAAGCCGAATACTCAGCGAAAATGTCTTTAAATGTTCGAAAACTCTGATCGTCTCTTAAAAACAAAGAAATGTCGTCAGCGTACGCACTGACTCTAATTTCCTCCTGGCCAGTCATTGGAAAACCTCGGATTTGCTGTGCAGTAATTATGTTTCTAATTAACGGGTCCAGCGAAAGGATGAACAGTGAAGGGCTAAGCGGGCAACCTTGCCGGACCCCTCTGCGAGCAGGAAAGGCAGGTGTAGTAGATCCGTTCACTGAAATTTCACTAGTGATGTCGTCGTAGAGGAGCCGAACGCTGCGTATAAAGTTAGGGGGTAGGTTCAGTAATTCCAAAATTAAAAAGATGTACTTATGCCTGACACGGTCGAAGGCCTTTTCTTGATCTACTGATATATACACCCCGCGCACATTCTTCATCTGAGCATACTCGAACACGTCACGGGTGATCATGAGATTCGTGTAAATAGATCGTCCCGGTACTGCGCAAGATTGGCATGGGGAGATTATTGAAGGTAACCATTTGGCAAGGCCGATTTGCAGTAATGTGGCAACAACTTTGTAATCAGTGTTTAACAATGTTATAGGACGCCATGATCTTATGTCTGTCGGGGGAGCTCCCTCCTTCAGCAGGAGTGTGATGCGTCCTCTACTGAAGGAGGCAGGCTTCTTCCCCTCCCCAATCACCATTTTAACCATTTGGAGTAACACCTCCCCAAGTGCCTCAAAGAAGGTCCTATAAAAAGTGGTTGTTAGGCCATCACAACCGGGCGCTGTTTTTGTGCTCATGACTTACAGGGCTTCTTTGACTGAGTCTATGGTTAAGTCATCAGTAATACACGAGAGGTCTTCCTCTGCTAGGGGCGATATAACACGACACAGCTCACGGATTCTAGATTCAATATCTGGAGGTTCCTTGATATCATCGGCACCAAAGAGGTCCACGAAGTGATCACGAATATCTGACTCAATGTCGGATGGATTAGTCGCGAGTGACCCATCGGGCCGTCTAATTTCTGAGATGTGCACCCTCGCATTTCCGAGAACGGAGGTGCCGGTGCTCGTAATGCTCATATATTCCTGGTCTGCACCCTCAAGAATGAATCTTTTCTTTACCAGTCGTTCATGTTTTGCCTCTAAAACCTCAAGGTACTCCTTTGTCCAACATGTTAATGTGTCAGCCCATTTTACTATTTGCATTCGACGCGTGAGTTCGTTGAGCTGTTTGGTAATTCTCCTGTGTCTCGCCTTCCCCTCATCTTGTAGGATTTGTTTCCAAGCCTCCTTCAAGGAGTCCCAATTGGATGGGGACATCATTGAGAGGGTTTGGAGGCTCGCTTTAAGTGCGTTATTGATGTTTTCAATACAGTCGACATCTTGAAGGACTGCGGGATCTAGCCGCCATCTATCCTGTGTCATGTTGCGACCGGCACTACCTCTCACTGTCACAACCACAGGCCAATGATCCGTTTTGCGTTTGAGGGTAGCTGGGAGGGATATATTTTCGCACCTAAGTAGTGTGGGCAGTAACAAGTCGGGTAAATATACCCGGTCAATTCTACTTTCTGTGCGGTAGCCGAATCGCGTGGCTCAAAAGCGGTCCTGGTGAAGAGAGACCCACGCATCTGATAGCTGGAGATGTCGAAGTATGTTAATGAGCTCTCTGGCATTATAAATCGAGCCACCCTGCCCTGGGCCTATGATGTCCCTATTAGAATCCACAACACAGTTGAAATCTCCAAGCAAGACATGAGGGATGGGCTCCAGAAGCAGTGGGTGTAAGTTTTTGAAGAATTGATTGGTCAATGATCTAGTTACTGGCGCGTAAATATTCACAAATCTAATTTTTTTCCCGTCTATGTACAAGTCAGTGATAAGCGTGCGTCCACTCGCCCCCGATGTGCAATGAGCTTTTTCCCGGAATTTTGTGGAGAGGAAGATGGTGCCTACTCCACACGATTTCGCGTTTGTCAATGAAAAGAAAGCACAGACATTGTGCTCACGTTGGAATGAGGCTACCTCGAGTGGGGTGCGAAAGTTCGTCTCCTGTAAGAAGAGGACATCAACACCAAGGTCTCTTGCCAACTCGAGGACATGACGTTGTTTTTGTCTGTCCCTGAATCCTCTAACGTTAAAGGTGGCAAATCTGAAGGCACTCATGAGGCTTTGATCTTGATAGCGTAAGAGCAACTGAAGCGAGAGGGCGCACACTTAGTGCAAGACGAGCTAAGTACAACCATAACCATGACTATAGGTTGGTAGACATGTGAGCAAATGATGAGGGGCAGGGAGTTCTAAAGAAGAATTAATCCTGCATGTCGCCATCACTTAGTGATGAGCGCTCATGCAACTTAGGCGAATGTTTGCGAGCTTTTTTGGATTTCATGCGGCCAACTGCATCGCTGTCACTGCTGTTCTCGTTCTTAGGCCGTCGTATCGGATTGGCGATATCATGGTCATTGGGCAAGGGGTGAGACCTATCCGGGCTTTGCTTACCCTCTTTGTTTCGCCTATGTGAGCGAGATCTGTGCCTTGGCCTATACACCTTACTCCGATCATGAGTAGGGGTTTTTGAGGGTTCCTTTGTATCGTGAACTCCCGAATTAGCCTCTGAACATGTGGAAGGCTTATCCTCCCCTTCAACGGGTATGGTATAGTGCCCACTAGTTACAATTGGTCTGGAATCACTCGCGAACATGGCTTGGCTATGCGAATCATTGTTATGTTGTTGCGCCTGTACAGCACTATGCTCAGAATGGGGCTCTTGTGGCGTGCCCGGCGTAGACTGGTGGAGATCGGAACCCTCGCGCAGCCCAGCCTCGGAGGAGGCCGCCCCAGAAGCGACCACCCCAGAGACAGAGCCCGCAGAGGGTTCAGTCTCCGAGTAGACTGAGTGAGCGGTTGTTGACTCTTTCGATAGAGAGTTGCTCTCGGAGGAAACCGAACAAGAGGTGGATGACTCTTTCGAGAAATAGTTACTGCTAACGGCATGGCACGGTTCACTTTCCGACGAGGAGGCAAGCGGGGGCGAGCGCTGTGCACGCGGTTTAAGCACCTGCATGGTAGATTTAGTGGTCGTCACCTTCGGCGAAGTGGACGGCCTCATAGTAACTGAGGTGGCTGGTGGAGCGCCACGGACGGCAGCTACATATGATTTCTTCCGAAAGCAATCTCTTGTGCCATGGCTCCCGCCACACCGCTTGCACTCCTCTTCACACCCGTCTGTTTCATGGCCGAACAGGCCGCAACGCTTGCAATAGGGTGTAGCGCAAGCCGTGGCCATGTGGCCATCATCCCCACACCTCGCGCAAACCCTCCGCATCCCACGGTACTCCATCATCACTTTGTGCCCCTGTATCGTCATAAAGTTGGGCACGGGCCTACTCATTTCGATGCGGACGACCCGCACACCATTTAACTTCTTCTGTCTGTTGGCGACTCCCGCGTGGGACACGCCCTTTACCTTGCCAAATTGTTGCAGACAGGAGAGCGTCATCAGTCAGGTACAATGGGAATCAATAAACATTCACGAATGTTAAGGGGGGTCCAACAGCATCAACAGGCACTTTAACATTTTTAACTGAGAACCCCTCTGCTACAATGAGCCTTGTGGCCTGCGCAGCGTTTCTGGTACAAACGATAAATCGAGAGCCTCCCATGTGCTGAAGCCCCAATACACTATCCTCTCCAGCCGTTAGTTCGACAGCATCTATCAGGTCGTCTATGAACACGTCTCCATCCGGAGCGTTAAACAAAAAACAGTTTTCCCTCAAGGGGATCTCACGGAGTGCTTGTGATTCCGATGCCATTCTCCCAGGTCGCTGGCTGCAGCACCTCCCGGGGTAGGGCTTACTGGTGAACTTGAACTGGTGGTACAACTGGTAGCGTCAGGGCTCAGCAGGAGCTGCTGGCGCCGTGGTAGACTCCGGTACTTGCAGAGGTCCGCGAAGGGGGCCTTGCAGGCGCCAGGGTCATCGGGGGTCCGCCGGGTCGCTGATGGTGGCCCAGCAGCAACCCAAGGAAGGCTGGCTCCGAACCGGTGGAGCCCAAGGGCAGCTCAAGACGGACGCACCTGAGGATGGTGTTCCGGCGAGCCAGAGCCAGATCCGGGTGGGCCGGTCCTGGAGGCAGTGCAGCCAGAGGCCAGGGCCCGATCCAGGAGGGCTGGTCCTGGAGGCGGTGCAACAGCGAGCCGGGTCCGGATCCAAGTGGGCCAGTCCCGGAGGCGGTGCAAAACCGAGCCAGGCAGGTCCAGGGTCCGGTCCAGGTGCCAGGAACAGGACTCGTACACGCTCGGGCGGGCACACGTGGGACGAGGGGAGGTCCCAGGTGCCGAAAAGAGCAGATACGAAATACTCACTTGGTCTTGATCTTAGCCAAAAGGCCGAGAAGCGATACTACACAAAGGGAATTTTATTGAGCAAAACATACTGTAAAACATGCGTACAGGACTGCTAAGTTTACGTGTACCTTATACAGTGGCTAGGTCCTACGTGTGTAGGCCAGCGAGAGCATGTGCCATGTTGTGTGTGTCCAAGAACAAGCATCTTGCGAAGGTACACATCTTGCGAAGGTACAACTTTACACAATACCTGTACAGGTCTTCTATACACTTTTATACAATGTTCATATGCAGCTTAAGAATCACATAGGTCGTCACATGGATCGTTGAGGAGCATCGGCCCATGGATCACAGATCTGTACAACTTTATACAATTCGCGTACAGGTCTTCTATACACTTTTATACAAAGTTTATATGAAGCTTAACAATCACATAGGTCGTCACATGGATCGTTTAGGAGTATCGGCTCCTAATAGGGGACAATCGGATAGTGAAGCGTGCCGTTTTTAACATAGAAGAACCTCGTATGCCATCGTCGGAGAAAAGCGTCCTCCCCGTTCAGTTCCAGATCCTCTGCGAGTGTTTTCCACATTAAAAGCCTTAATTGTTGCATCGCAGGGTAGGCAGCCCTGACAGGGCGCCTCCGGGCGTCCGCCAGACTACGCCTTTTCCAAATAACGAACATTGTGCAAATCAGTACCAGGTGTTCGAATGGTCCATATGTTTTCCGAGGCTTTTTTTGGCCATCTACTTTGAAGGTGCGCTTAACCAGTTTCCAGGTTATCCTAGCTGGCGGACATTGAAACAAGGTATGCTCAATCGATTCCGTAGCGCTACAATTCGGGCATGCGGCACTCGGTGCAATGCCCATTTTATAGAGCCGCTCACGTGTAGGCAGAACTTGCCATCTTCGCTTCCAGTCAAACTCCAAAATTTCGTGAGGTAACCAAGGATGGAACCAATCGCGCCATTTCTTTTCAGATGTCTTGTGAAGTTCATCCTGGCTTAATTGCCTATATGTTATTTTTTGAATAATGCTGGACACCTTGTCTTGGACGATATCTGTGTTGGGGCATTCCGCAAGAATCATCTTCTTCGTGTTGTGAACGGCCCTATAATATGGTGATGGGTTTTCGGCTAGTGGACCAGATTCTCGTTTCCCAGTAAGTGCCTTCTGAAACGTGCTGGTCAGATATACCATTAGATGTTTTCCCATGTATTCAGGGATCATGTATAGGGACATGACTGTTTTTAATGCCAGAATCCTACCGGTATTCAGTACATAAGTTAAGCCAAGTCCCCCTGATTTTAGCGGGAGTTGTAGCAGGCGCCTTTTCACTGCCGGGGGTTTGCTGTTCCAGAGAAAGGCGGTTATGAGTCTGTTAAGTTGGATGCCTACTTTTCTGGGCATCACGCCAACTCTAGCTATATAAGTCGCATAAGCGCACACGGTTGTTGTTATTGCTAGAGCTCTCAGTCGAAACGATAGGCATCTGTGGTTAAGGGAGGTGATTGCAGCGTTGGACCTTTGGATCGCTAATTGCCATGAGGCGTCTGCTATTCCCTTGTTAGTGAAGATAATTCCCAACACTTTCACAGAGTTGACTATGGGAATGTTGGGTATCGCACTGGAGGGGAAAGAGCCGAATAATAATGCTTTAATTTTGGCCTCGTTAATGCGGGCGCCAGATAAAGCCGAATACTCAGCGAAAATGTCTTTAAATGTTCGAAAACTCTGCTCGTCTCTTAAAAACAAAGAGATGTCGTCAGCGTACGCATTGACTCTAATTTCCTCCTGGCCAGTCAATGGAAAGCCTCGGATTTGCTGGGCAGTAATTATGTTTCTAATTAACGGGTCCAGCGAAATGATGAACAGTGAAGGGCTAAGCGGGCAACCTTGCCGGACCCCTCTGCGAACAGGAAAGGCAGGTGTAATAGATCCGTTCACTAAAATTTCACTAGTGATGTCGTCGTAGAGGAGCCGAACGCTGCGTATAAAGATAGGGGGTAGGTTCAGTAATTCCAAAATTGTGTGTTTAGAAAAAGTTTATTTCGACAAGAGACGATACGAACACTGAGTCATAATCACGGCACGATTCCACCCGGACGATAACATGTAAGAAACGAAACAAAGCGCGTTGTCAACGTAAGTAGTGTCCGAGTCCTCACGCACCAACATATAAACACGTATACCGACGGAAAGGCACAGTTACACAAAAACTAAATGCCACATGTACAAAATGATTTTCAATATATACAGCGTACACAATGGTTATATACAATGATGATGTGATAGAACACTTTACACAATTTTGAAGTGATGTGCACGAGATGTGTATATACAAAAATGATCAGGTATACGAGAGGACACACACATAGAAATCACGGGCACCTGCATTCTATGTGCATTAAATGAATAATTCTGATGGTCTGGCTACAAGAACCAGGCTGGACGAAAATTCAGCCATACGCGTCCATCAGCCACCGACAGGAAACGACATGACCACTGTCGAAGGAACTCTTCTTCTCCAAGGAAGAACAACTCTTCCGACAGAAGCGACAGTAGCTCAGAGTAGAGCCTCCCCATAAGTGGAAACAGAGCGCGGTGACGACGTCCCATGGCAACTGCCTCGCACCGGTTACGCCATAGACAGAAGGCCCCCGCAGCAATTAAAAGTCGCGCGAAGCGGCCACGTGAGCAGCGACCAGATGTAATAAAGCGGTTAATTCCAAGGCCACGAAATCCAGTATGCACGGCCCTCCAAAATATCCTGGCAACGACGCATTGCAGCAGTACATGTTTATTGGATTCTTGAAGGGGGCAATTGGGACACTCCGAAGATGGGACAACGCCCCACCGCTCAAGCCTGTCCCGAGTTGGAAGCACTTGCCACCCTAGACGCCACATGAAGTCGCGTAGGTGGCCAGGCAAAAATGACGCCGTTATCGCATCCCACGACACATTATTGGAACGTGCGAGGCGAGCTGGGGGAACTAGAGGAAGCAGTAAGGCTGACATAGTATCTACTACGCGGTTTTGGAGAACGTCTACATCAGGACATACCTGTTGTATGTGGCGATAAAATGCCACGGCCGTACAGTAAAATGTAGGTGCGTTTAACACTTGTGGGCCGCGATTTACGTGTACGCCCGGTAACATGTAGCGAATTTTCGTGCCAAGGAAATAGCAAGCGAGTTCACGCGCTGGACACTGATCATGCTGTAACAGACGGAGCAGAAATCGCAGAGCAAGCAGCCGGCAGCGGACAGACACGGATGGGAAGGCGAACCCACCGCGAGAGCGTGGTTGCCCAAGCGCCGCGCGACAGACTAGTTCTGTACGGCCCGACCAGAAGAAGGCACCAAGAAGGGATTGCAAGGACCTAGTAACCCGTAATGGTGGCTGTACGACGTGACAAACGTACCACACTCGGCCGCAAAATACAGACTGCGCTAAGTACCTTCTTTCTGATAGGGGTAAATCATAACCTTGAACATCTTCAATATTTCGCCTTACATCTTCAAGAATTGAGAGCCACACAGAGTCTGATATGCCATTAGAGGTGTAGTCAAGGCCTAAAATGCGAAGAGAATTGCTCTTTTGAAGACGGAAAACGGGACTTAGGCGTGTCTGTGGTGAACCAATGAACAAATAACGACATTTTGAAAAATTTAGCGCAGCACCTGAAATATTTCCGTACTCAGTGAAAATTCGAAGGCTACGGGTTAAGCTATCTTCATTCCTGAGATATAATGTGATGTCATCGGCGAAGGCTGTCACCTTCACAACACCGCTACCAGGCAGTGGGAGACCGCATACGTAAGGGTCTCTCACTATTGAGCGCAGAAATGGTTCTAGGCTGAGCACAAAAAGTACTGGGGATAGAGGGCACCCTTGACGATCGCCACGCGAGTAACGGGAAACGGTGCACTTTCTCGACCATCAAGGAACAATGTACTTCGGATATTTGAATAGGTATTCCTAATAAGTTCAACAAAATTTGACGAGAAGCCGAACGAGGTCAGTACATTAAAAATGTAGTTATGTTCAAGGCGATCGAATGCCTTTTCTTGATCCAGTGAAACTAAGAGACCACGTGCCGACTTGGTCAGCGTGTATGTCATTATGTCACGAGTAACGAACGAAAGACTGTGTATCTCTCTGCCAGGGACTGAGCATGCCTGATGGTGTCCTATTAGGGAAGGCATCAGGCTTCTCAAGCGCCGGGTGAGAACAGCTGTGAAGGTTTTGTAGTCGACGTTGAGAAGCGTGATTGGCCTCCATTCCTCTGGACGAATTGATGACGGATCATGCTTAGGTATCAGCACAATACGACCGTCCCGAAAACTAAACGGGAAATCAAAGTTCTCAAAGCATTGGCTGATAACCGATACGAAAGTGGCACCAATATCTTCCCAGAACGTTAGATAAAACTCCACGGGTAACCCGTCCGGCCCTGGGGCCGAGCCACGCTTCATGGAAGATAATGCTGCCTTCACTTCCTCGGCTGATGGTCGTGCACAAAGACGGTTAGCTACCTCAGATGGAACCTGAGGCAGCCCACTAAGCAAAGTATGAAGTCCTTGAGAGCCAGAATCTATTTGCATGGTCGTACGCGCCATGTTTTCAAAATGCGTTACAAATAGCGAATAATCACGTGTGGGAGGAGGTGTAACAGGAAGTGCTCTTGGGGCCGCAGAACCGAATGCATTCGTCTGTCTAAAAAGCGAGTTTCTTGAAAAGCGCAGAACTTCGGGGTGCGCACACGGATTACGTCTGCATCGCCAAGCAGCAGCTGACAAAGACGACGCCGCGATGAGGCGTTGGAAACGCCTCCGTAGCTCACGCTGCCAGGACCGCATCAACGGAGTCAGTTGATTGACCCGAAGGGCGATGCGGAGCTTCGTGGCAGTATCCGCCAGTTCCTCTGACATACGTCGTCTGAGTGCACGTCCTTCAACTGAACAGTGTAGACGCCACTGCACCTTGAGCGCATCCCATGACTCTCGGTCAGATCTAGAAACAGAGGCGCCCAAAACTCGTGACAAACAAGAGCGCGAGCGCGCGTCATGTAGAACGCGCATGTCCAGACGCCAGGGTTTTACTGATGAGGAAGCAGGGAAGCGAATTTCAAGTATTACTGGTTTGTGATCGGAAATGTAAACAGGGGATGAAGGTAACGTTATCACATCAGACTGGGTGACATACTGAGCTAAACTGCTTGGCACATAGGCACGGTCTAACCTGCTTGACGACGCACCGCGTCGCCAGGTCCAGGCAAATAAAGAACCATGAAAAAGTTGATATGTATCTAGCAACGAAAAATGCTGGACGAGGCGCCGCAACTCCCGTGCGTTCCAATCAGGGCGACCCTAGCCCGGGCCCTGCACATCTGCTCGCGTGTCTAAGACGCAGTTAAAATCCCCAACGAGCACCACGTGACGGCCGTCAAGGAAATACACGTCCAGGTCACGGAAAAAATCATTGGACTTAATGGCCTGCGCGGGTCCATATATGCACAAAATCCGTAACCTAAATGAAGATAGTACACAATCAAATGCCAATATTCGCCCAGTCCCATCATAAAAGACATGATGATCTCGCAAGAGAGCTCTGTTGAAAATAATAATACCAACTCCGCTAGATCGTGATGTAGCGAAGGAGAAGAAACAGTCTAGGTTAAAAGTGCGTTTGAAAGTAAGGACATGTCCAATGGTGAAAAAATTTGTTTCTTGTAAACACAGTATGTCACACTGTTTTGCGCGGGCCACGCTGATAATTTCGGCTTGTTTTACAGGACTTCGGAACCCTTGTGCATTTAATGAAATAATCTTCAAGGTGTCAGCCATAATTAATTACATGTATCACCAAACTGACCTGGTCGTGTTGTTCAAGTCGGCGCCCCGGGAACAAGTCCAGGGGTTAAGCAGTCCACGCGTCACTTCTTCGACACTCTCGAAGAAGGCCGAGGTTTTTTGGGCCGCAGTAACTCGGCACGGCGATCGGGGCCGCCGTCCGAGCCAGAGGCTGACGCATGAGCGCGCTTTACGTCTCGTGGGGCCGCCATTTCTATGTCGAGTTCATCCAGGCTTGGCGACAGTCCAACGCTGCTATCAACTCCGAGGCTGAAGCTGTTTTCTGATGAGGATGATGTCGGTAGCGGTAGGACGGCGGGATTGATTTCATCGTCGCCGACAACCTCGGCAGCCGGGGGCCCACCCGGATGCAATGGCTGCGCCGCTGTAGGAGATGCAACTGAGGCGGATGAAGCCGCAGCAGACTTCGTGGGTACATCGACTGCAGCGATCGTAGAGTCAGGCGCTTTATCCGCGTTCAAAACGTTGCTGGGATCAGGAGGAGTGATGGTAGCAGCCGAAGTGGAGGCGCTTTCGGCCACAGCACGCGTGTCCTTCGCTGCTTGGAAGGCCAGCGAACATGGCGTGTTGCGATCCGCCACGTCACGGTCTTCTTTTTCAGTAGAGGAGGCCGGCGAACATGACGCGCTGGGACCTCTCGAGCTGCATGCCTCTTCTTTTTCATTTCTTGACGCTAGTTCTTGCGGTGTCAGTGCCATTTCTTTGGTTATGGCCTCACGCGCAGTCGCAACCGCAGCTGACGCCGGCGGTAAGGGGGGAGAGGCTCCAGTAGCAGCGTCTGAGTATGAACGCCGCACAGGGCACGCGACTGTAGGGTGACTATCCCCGCAACGCCGACAAGGACGCCGACATCCGTCGCTTTCGTGGCCATGGACGCCACAACGGCCACAGAACGCTGCGGTGCACTGTGCACGGTAGTGGTCGCTGGAACCGCACCGACGACACACGCGTTGCAAGCCGCGGTAGTCAAACGTCACACGATGACCAGAGACTCGCAGATAATTTGGGACCGGGGTTTTGGCACTCATTTCCATACGCACGAAGCGTGTGCCCGTGACCACGCCAAGTCGTCCGCTCATGAGACCAGCATTGACAGACAGAACCTTGCCGTATGGTGATAGTGCCTGGATGAGGACTCCGTTCGGAACGAAGGACGGCAAAAAGAGGCAGGTTACGTTGGTTACCTGCGGGCCAACGGGAACGACGGGACAACGCTCGCCACCGATGACGAGGCAGCCAGCATCGACGATTAGAGTCATGGAAGCCATGCTCTTGACGGTGACTTGGAAGTTGAGGCCTCCCATGTGCTGAACGCAGTAGACCTCAGAGAGGCGAACTATTGAGGCCGTCGCGTCGACGACGGTCTCGGGACCATTCCCCGTAGGGACAACAACATCGAAGACGTGGGCCTTCGAGGGAGTCCATGACGCTGTAGGCGCCATGGCGTGAGAGGTGGACGTCCCCGACGTGGAACACGCAGGGGCGTCGGTAGAAACGCTTGTTCCGTGCTCCTGAGCATCAGGGACACGGGCGCTCTTCAGAGTGCAGCATTCGAACTGACCCTCACACTGTAACAAAGTTAGCTGTTCGTTCGACGAAAATTCTTTGTTAGGCATGCCGAAATGAGAAATTTCATTTAAACCAACCGATGAAGATAAGCTCTGCCTGCAGGGCCTTTAATCGAATCTTATTGAAAACTTAGAGTTAAGAGCGCAATTGGGCCCAGCGCCCTGAGCGGCATCACGTAATTCAACACGGAGAAACGCTGGCATTATTAGTGCTGCTACCAAGAGGTTATTTTCTGTCGCATGTAATGCAGTGCCTTCTTATGCATTAACGGGTAATTTCAAGCAAGGAGGTTTGATTTAATGCATATCGAGTGTCATCCTATGCGGGTGGCCAAATATCTCGGGCATCCATAACGAAGAATGCAGAACAAACGTGCTTATATACCTCGAGTGGTTCTTATATATTGCGTATTCGACGCTTCTGGCTCGAATGCGAGCGTGAACTTTTGTTGCGATGCCAATAAGGTGACGGTCGAGGCGCATTTGCGATGCTGCCGTTGGTGTCGGCGCCGTCGTGCTGTCACTGCGTCGAACCGCACGCGTGGCCCATGCATTCTGTATAGGTCTCCGGAGACTCGAGAAACGGGCATTGCATTAGGCGGCAAAGAGCTAGGAAGCCAAGAGGACACCCCTCATTTTCCACTCAGCTGAGCGGGCTCGTGACTGACACTATCACCGAAACTGGCATGAGTGAACCTGTCAGTGCAAGAAGTCGCCAGTCTGCAAATGCAACAAAGTTGAGCATTTATTTTAGTTCTAGAATGCCGTGATTAAAGAGAAAGGTGCAGTATTTCTTTTATGAATTGAGTTCGTTCACGGCATTGCACCATGTTGATTTCTTACACTGTATCTATTATCAGTATATGCAATGCCATCGTCACTATACAGGGTGCTTCACGTAACTTGTGCCAATGATTTTTAACACATTGGTTAGCCCCAGCCTAACGAAACCAACGGCATGTGGTTTGCCGTCACATGGCGCTCGTTGGAGTATTTTTTTTGTTCCCCCTAAATAGTTAAGATTAACTATGCAAAATATTTAATATTCCATTTAGGGCCAAGTGCGCTTCGTCGCGTTGTAGAGGGGGTTCAGAAACGACCGATCCAATTTATTTGTTCTTTTTTTTTCTTTTTTTTTGTGTGTGTGGCTATGTACATGCTGCGTGGCGTATTTTTTTTTTTTTTCAGCGTATAGATAAAGCCCGCGAAATATCAAATAAAACCACGTGACTGCGCTCGTGCGCTATCTTATTGCAGCGCGCTAAACCGTGCGTCGAGCCTATCGCTTATCAGGGACGACGACGCTTCCTTTCCGTGTGGCACCGCCATAGATGCATTCGCACTGTGAAGCCGATGCCTAGAGCCACGGCCACCCACTTCACCACGGTCCGCGCCCACGGTTCTTTCGCACGAATGGCGTTTGAGAGCGCTGCAATACGATAGCGCACGAGCGCGGTCACGTGGTTTTATTTCACATTCCGCGGGCTTTCTTTGAAAACGTCGAAAAACCACACACTGCATCATGTACGTTGCCACAAAAATTGGCCCGGTCATTACTGAACCCCCTCTACAACATAACGAAACGTACTTGGCCCTAAAGTGAATATTTTAAATATTGCATACTTCGTCTTCATTAGTTATCAAATTAAGTGGAATATCAAAAATAGTCTAAGGAAAACTACATGACGACAAACCATACGCCGATTGGTTTCATTCAGCTGCGGTTAAGCGCTTTTCTTTTTAATCATTGTCACAAGTTACGTCAAACACCCTGTAAATGTCCTTGTGCTGTGCTGCCCACTCTAGAAAAAATTCCCTAGATCAAGAAATTTTAGGCACTCCTTAGGTAAATTGAGACTATTGTCAGCATATAGAAAAATTTTGCACTAAAAAGAAAGCATTGCTGCGAAGCCAGAACGACCGATACGTGGAACTGCTCCCACGGAGGCGCGTGTTTCGATTTCAGTAACCGCAAATCACCTTCGCATTACCAGGCTATAAAACGACTTGTGATTGTACTGCAGTGTACTGAACGCGCTGCGCCAATGAAACTACAGGGTGTGGATGTCCTGGGCTGGCTAACGAAGAACTGATATTGCGCTGCTGTCATTCTGCCGTGAATTGCTGTCCACTTCGGAGAAAATTATCATCTGTAACTGTCGAAACAAACGTTGCCACAACCGTGGACAACGCATTCAGTAAGGCAAATCCCGGCGTATACGTGAGCACAGCAACCACCGAGCACAACAAGGCGTCCGCGGCGCTGAGCAGCTGACTGTATGCGAGTGTAAGCTAAAATTTATCGGGAACCGCCCAAAGCCAGCGCAACCAGAGCAACCTTTGCATGTCTCAGTAGTGACGTGTTTGGTCAAGATTTCGGAAGAAGGAAACAAGAAATCGGCCTCCTCATCTGCGTGCTTCCCTGCAAATGGCGTGAGAGAGAGTGAAAGATAGCAAAGAGAGGAAAGGCAGGACGGCCAACCAGTGCGCGTAAGCATGGCGCTGCTACGCCAGTGCACGGCACGCAATAAACTTGCACTACGACATCACAACAGCTCATGAGTTAGTAACAGCTTATTTAAGTATATCAAATGTAGCTTAGAAAAAACGTTATACTGAAAATTTGCAGTCTATTTCCACACCACAAGAACTTATTTTTGCTCGAACTATATAGATGAATGGAACAATCAAATCGTGCAAAAATTTGGGAAATATTTTTTAATTCCAAGTTAAGGGTAAACTGGTTTCGGAAGCTGATAGCTCTGCTCTTTTGTAAGGCCTTTCATTTAACTATTTATCGGTCTCCAATGGGCAGTCGATACGCCACGGCTTTCTTTTACAGCGTCATCCATTTTAACATATATGAAGCAAAACCTGTCTCATCCAGTTTAGATTTTCCTCCTCCGCCAGCTACTCGCCATCTTCGGAAAGCAATCTCGACGCTCACCTATAAAAGAGCGCAGTCCTGGATATGTGTCTCGTCCGTGTTCCCTCTCGCCGGCCCACGTAGATCCGGCAGCGTCACTTCTTTAAGAGCTGAAAACGCGTTGTTGAGCTCCTCAGTTCTTCATGGCATAAGCAAACTGCAGCAGGGAACCACCGGACGGACAAATAAGGAGACATCAGGAGGATCACAAGGCCCACCAGCAACTTCAACTAATCGCGAGCTCTGATTCCGTTCCCATTCCATATGCCCGCTTAGTGCCACCGTTCCATTCCCATGTTATTCCGGGTGTCTGAAAATGTGAAATCATCCCGGAATCACTACACCTCTGGAGCTGTCACTTTACCCAGTCACACATGTATACTGCGACCAAAGTTGGCATCAAAGAGGTTCATTGGAGAGCGTCACCGTCACATACCCAGTGGCACATATCCATGTGTGGGTCCCCATGCCTTTTGCATATTATTTGCTGTAATGAATGTTAAGTTTACAGCAGAGGTTCTGTGACACATGCGCCGCGCAGAACGCCCGCACAGCAACATCAGCTACCTTTCCTGCACACTTATGCGCGCCCGCGGGCGCGCGTAGAAGTGCACAGCATTTTCATTCTTTTAGGCCTCGTTAGTAGGTGAAGTTCGAATTCGAGCAGTTATTTGGCTACACATTGCGCGTTCTGCCCGCATTCGTTTACAGCAGCTGGCATTTCAGTAGCGTCTGGTGTGACGAAACAACTAGGTGCTCCCGTCAACATTTAAAACCACTGAATATTATGCACCGTTTTTAAGCAGGTCATTGCTCTTCGGAGAAACTTATGAGCCTACTATAGTATGTATATATAGGGTGCCCCAGCTCACGTTAGCCAAGCTGTTCAAAGAAAAGAAGCTTCCAAAGTCATGATGCAACATACTATTGTAAGCCTTAAAGTGTTCTTCGGTCGCCACGGGTCTGAGACCGAACACCGTATACGTCCTATAGGTATATTTTCCACCGTGAATTCTTAATGTTTCTTCTTCGAAATGCTTGCCTAACGTAGCTGAAGCACACGGTATAATTGAATTCAGTTCCGCGGTTTCACATCCCAGAACCACGTATACGTTGAACGTCATGCCGTAGGGGGGGTCTCAGAATTATTTTGACCACCAGGGGATCTTTAACGTGCCCACAATGCGCGAGACACGGGTTTTCTTGCGGGACACGCGGTATAATGCCGGTATTATGTCATGATTTATTGTCTGGTCGCACAGAACAGACCTACGGTCACTGGCACCATTGCGTGGGTGAAATGGCGCTGTATATGTGCATAAGCATTTTTGCTAGATCTTGTAACATATCAGGCGCGATAAATGAAATGGGTCAAATTTTATTTTACTTCGCCCTATGACAATGGGGCGTGATAGGAGGCGTGAGCATAAAGGAATAAACGGGTGCAAGAAGCAAGGCCCCGTGGACGAGTCAATAAAGGAACACATCTACAGAACTCGTGCAGAACTCACCTACAATGACAATCCGAGTATGCGAATAGCCGAAACGCGTCAGTCACGTGTGAGAGGCGTGCCCGCCTCTTTTCTCGCTCTTTCCACTGGACACTATGAGGTCCGGGCGTAACCATTGGCCCACACAGTGACGCAAGTTGGCGTCAAAGTGGTTCAGCGCAGAGCGGCACATACCCATTGTCACATACGCAAGTTCGTGTCAAAGACGTCAGTGTCCACCACGCGCATGCCTCTATCAGGAGGCTTGCACCTGGTTTTCAACAACGCGTCGGCTCACAGTTTGGCTCGAGATATCACGCGCCGAGCCTCGACCGCGTATGCGGACGGCGAGAAGAAGGAGGAGAGACACGAGGAATCCTGCGAGACGTATCACGAAATAGCCACATCGATTACGGCGTCGCACGCTCCCACCACCGGCCAAGCAATTCGATAAAACGCAAGCGGTCGCGTCTAGGCGACTCCAAACAAGCGCATACCCACACCCAAAGTACATTAACAAAATCACAGGGGGCAAGGAAAGGGACCTGCGTAAACTCTGTTCACAAACAGGGACACACACACACATTATTAATGTGGGAATGCACCTCGCTCCCTCGGTCAGCAGCGAGACTGACTGGACCGCCTGGCTCAGGGCCGAGGACGTCGGCCGACAGCTTGTGCCGGTGGACTTGGCGGAGAAGGCCAAGCAGGCCCAGGGCCTTACTTGATCCCACCCCCTTCCGCTTCCGATAAACCTTTTCACCACCACCATCATCAGCAACATTGTTGCCTCAAAATTACGTTGGGTGGCCCGCGCAATTAAATATTGTCCCCGTTGTCCAGTTTTAAAGCGAAGCTTTCTTTCCCTCTTGCTTCGACCTTTACACTGCTGCTGCAGCTGCTGCCTTACACGACGTGTCGGGAAGAGGTGGACAGCGTGCATATACATGGCAGGAGCGTAACAGAGAGGATAGGCGACGCAAGAACGTCGTTTGGGCTTTACCATCGCCTCGCATGGGCACAATGCGCTCTGAAGCTCCCTAGCTGTCGCCACAATACCCTTGCTTCGAGGTCGAATTACATAAGCCGCTCAGAGCGTTCTGCACAATTACGCTCTTAGCACTAAGTTTTCGATAAGATTCTATTAAAGGCCCTACGGGCCGAGCTTACTTGTATCCGTTGGCTTAAATACGATTTCGCATTTCGGCATGACTAATAAATGATTTACGTCGCACAAATAGCTAAAGCTGTTACAGTGCGAAGGTCATTTCGAATGCCCCGCTCCGCACAGTGGACAGGTAATTATTGCTCAGGTCTCTCCTCAGGAGCCAACACGAACTAACCTTTCGCCTTTTACTAAAGGCTACCGTGGGGAGGGACACTCCAATGAGCCTATGGGCCAATTTTTGTGAGGCCCCACTTGTTTGAGTGGGGCCTAATACATCAACCCAAAATCAGATTGTCTTCATACATGTGTGCGCCACCTTACCGGGTGATCATATTTAAGTACTGCGGAAAATTTAAGCAGCTACCAAGATTCTTGTCCTTCAGCGGGAATATTCGAAGAGGGTACGTTACTATCACGAGAAATCGAAACACGTATTCAACTAACTCACAACAATACACAAGTTAACTTCTTAATTAGTTAGTTTAGGCACATAATGCAATTTGCGAATTGTAGCCGGTGAGCTTGCAAGACGTATCCTCTTGAAATCAATTTCCAGGACGACACCGCAGCAGAGAGGCTCAACCTTTCTATACCGGCGTGGGAGTTGCCCGCTACCTCCTGACACGCGTTCGGAAGGACCTGAATAAGGTTTTACCATACGAATATCGAGTTATTATTTCACGAAGTGTGGAACGAAATACATGGGCGTTACAGTTACTTTTGTGCTCCATTCCTTAAAAGAGCACTTTGTCAAAAAACTAAGTGGAACAGCAGTGCATTTCTAGGGCAAGTTTGATGGCGCATATCTCCAAACTGGCGTCATTTGGAATTTCATTCCAAGTCGATGTGCCTTGCCAGCTCACTGGCTATAATTCGTAAATTGTGAGATGTGCCATACAGTAATTAATTCAAAAGACAATTACAATATTTTTGTCAATTCGTCGAATGTCTGTTTTTGATTTCTCGTACAAGTAATATGTCTACCTGTAAGAATTATCAAGCTCACTTCTGAGCTTGATAACTTGAATTATGTTATCTGCAACTGCCTAATTGTAGATTACATAAAACTTAAAATTGACCACCCTGTGTATTCTTGACGCAGTACGTACGTCCCTGCTAACCCTTGTTGGCAGCGTTTGTTATGTCATGTGTCGACTTTAAACTGGACAAGCCTTAGTTCGCTATCAACGCTGTTGATTTGTAAAAGTGACGTATTGTCAGTTGTGTCACAGCATGGTGATCACGCAGTAAATGATGCATAAATAACCGCGAGAGAAGGCCCATGTTGTCTACGCGAACAGCATTCATAGCACAGTCGGGCCAGTTTTAAAGCGAAGCGTGCTTTGCCTTTTCTTACCGCTTTTTCACTGCTGCTGCTGCTGCTGCCCTGCACGACGCGTGGAGGTGTTTCAAAGCGTGCATATACATGGCAGAAGCGTGGCAGAGAGGAAAGGCAATGCGAGAAACTCGTTTGCATCCTTTTATCGCATCGCACGTGCACAATGCTCTATCAAGCTCCCTGGCCGTCACCACAATACCCTCTTGACAGCTGTAATAATCGGTGAGCCCCCGCAAAAGCATTGCGGAAACTGCAGCGCTTCCCAACAGTGAATGGAGGCAGAGAACGAGTAGAACGACGTCAAATTGCGATGAAGCGCTACTACTAGACGCGAGAAGGGTCGCACGTCAAGTCAACACTTCAGTGCCCACCGCGATAGATGTGCGGTTGTGCCATTGCTCGAGGTTGCGGGCTCCATCCGGACCGCGGCAGCCGCATTTCGAGGGGGGGCGAAATACAAAAAACGCTCGTGTGGTGCACGTAAAGAACCCCATTGGTTCGAAACTCATCCGGAGTCCTCCACTACGGCACGCCTCATTATCCCATTGTGGTTTCGGCAGGTAGGGCATAAAGTTTCACTTCTGCCACGATGCGATGTACCCTGTGAGGCAATGACAATGCTAACGTTCTCGGAAGTTATGGACGGTGGCGCACAACAACGGCTCAAAGAAACGCGTCTTGCTGTGCTTTCTGTATACTACGCACGCAAACAACAGTTTTGCTGGCAAGGTAATGTTTAACATGAACTCGCCACACTATTGTTGGACTAAACGCTGCAGAAATTGAACGTTCGCCGTCAAGGTCACCGTAAGATATCGCCAATCAAAGCAAACAGCACAGAAAAATTCAATTACATGGATTCCCACAGGGCGTGGGATCCGCATAATTTTACAGCGAAGCTGTATTCTTCTACCATCCAAGAGAATGGTCGTGTCGTCGGCGTGGTAAGCAAAAAACTCCCTATACGTGTGCCGATCCCGGAGATCGTCGTCATTCGTCGAAGATCGTCGCCACCGTCGTCATTCCCGCTTCTTCATCCGGTTGCCGTCACAGTGAGGCAGTGGCGTAGCCAGAAATTTATTTCGGCAGGGGGGGGTGGCGGTGTTTCCGCCGACAACAACCACTCTTTACCTTCCTTCTCTCTCTATATATTTGTGTGTGTGCGTGCGTGTGTGTGCGTGCGTGTGTGTGTGTGCGTGTGTGCGCGTGTGCGCGTGTGCGTGTGTGTGTGTGTGTGTGTGTGTGTGTGTGTGTGTGTGTGTGTGTGTGTGTGTGTGTGTGTGTACTGACTCGTGTGCTTTTTTATCTTTATCGGGCGGCCAGGCTTCACAACCTATCGGAAGTTTCTGCAATGTTATCGATGGTTACATCCGCTGTCTGCCACCGAAACTTGTGTAATCTGTTAGCATGTATGCACTACGCGACTGTTGTAGAACTTTGTGGAAGACACGCCGGTCCCAGCGATTACTCTGGAACATTTGACGACTGCTATATAAAAGCCAACGCGCTTGACCCCCAGATCAGATTTCCGACGATCGCAAACTGTGATCGCCGACTGTGTTCGCCGCTATCGTTGTGCTCTAAGTATTGGGAAGGGCACACTGAGGTTGTCCCTAGGACATTTAAGTCAGGATTGTCTTCGTTCTCGCTTCAAAACAACCTACTCGTTAAGAAGAACTTCTCACCAGTCCAGGCCAACTGACTTCTTCTTGTTCCCTCAGAGTTGCATCCAGAAATACTGCACGCCCTACAAAACGATCCAACCGCTGGACACCTCGGATTCTCCCGCACACTATCGAGGGTACAGGTAAAGTATTACTGGCCGCGCCTGACCGCCGACGTCGCCCGTCACGTCAAGAGATGCCGTGACTGCCAAGGACATTAGACACCGCCAACAAAGCCTGCAGGATTACTACATCCGATCGAGCCGTTTTGCCGACCATATCATCAGATCGGGGTGGATTTGTTGGGACCCTTTGCGACGTCAACATCTGGAAATAAGTGGATCGTCATGGTGACGAACTACCTCACCCGTTTCGCTGAAACTAAAGCTCTGCCAAAAGGTAGCGCAGCCGAAGTGGCGAAATGCTTCGTCGAGAACATCCTGCTACGATTTGGCGCCACAAAAGTCCTCATCACCGACAGAGGAACGGCCTTTACAGCGGAGCTCACCCAAGCCATTCTGCAGTACAGTCAGACAAGGCACGGGAGGACAACTGCCTACCACCCACAGCTGAATGGTCTTAAAGCTGAATGGCCTGAAAAAGACCCTCGCCGACATGCTAGCAATGTATGTCGACGTCGAACACAATACCTGCAATGCCGTCCTGCCGTACGTAACCTTCGCTTACAACACGGCGGGTCAAGAATTAACACAGATCACCCCGTCCAAGCTGGTTTACGGCAGGAATCCGACGACAATTCTCGACGCCATGCTGCCGCACGTCACCGATGAAGAGAACTGAACATTGCCAGCTATCTCTAGCGCGCCGAAGAAGCCCGACAGCTCGCCCGCCTACAGATAAAGAACCAGCAGCATACCGACAGCCGACACTACAACCTCCGACGACTCTAAGTCGAGCACCATCCCGGTGACCGTGTTTGGGTTGGGGCCCCGATACGCCGACGAGGACTAAGTAAGAAACTATTGCGATGCTATTTCGGACCCTACAATATCTTCCGACGTATTGGCGAACTCGACTATGAGGTCGTGCCAGACGACATTTCGCATTCACAGCCGCACCGCGAACGATCTGAAGTGGTCCACGTGGTGCGTCTTAAACCCTTTTACGCACGCTGACGAGCTTCCTTATTTTGTTGCTTCTTTGCTACGAGTGTTTTTCTTTATTACTCTCATTTGCTTGCAGCATCGCGTCGATGCTTGTTTAAGATGGAGGTATTGACACGTGTACTAGTTTATCTTTATCGGGCGACCACGTTTCACCGCCTAACAAATATTATCGCACAGCGCAGGACACGCCTGCATGTATCCGTGAACCCGCTGTCTGTCACGGAACATTGTGTAATCCGAATGCATGTATGCGTGACGCGAATAGTGTAGAACTCCCTGGAAGACACGCGGGTCCCAGCGATTACTCTGGTACATTCGACGGCTGATGTATAAAATCCGACATGCTTGACCCACTGATCAGATTTCCGACGATCGCTGATTTGGTTCGCCGCTATCGTTATACTTTAAGTGTAACTTGCTTTTGAGGACACAAGTCCGCCTAATAAAAATTTAGTTTCGCCATTTACAGTTTTGCTACTGTGTTCGTCCCAATCAATACCACGTGACAATACTACAAATCGTCCGAAGGCATTGCTGTAGGGGGATGTTAAAAAAAAATCACGAATATTGGTTGAAAGGTAAGACACCAGAAATATATATGTAGTGCCAGGTGTTCGTATACTGAAGAAGGTTTTTGTTTTGCTGGGCTTGTTGGTGCATATTAACTTACGGGTGAACTGCGCGAGCACGGGACGAGAAAGGAAACAAACAGCAGCGCAAACTATCAACATACCATTTATTTCAACATAGAGCATATTGATCAGAACACTAACATATATATATATATATATATATATATATATATATATATATAGAGAGAGAGAGAGAGAGAGAGAGAGAGAGAGAGAGAAATCGCCTTTACGATTTATTGCATCGGTTGTGACTGGCCTTGTCCTCAAGAGAGCTGGCCGAAAATCAAGAAATAAGGTTTCTCGATTTCAGACTTCACCTAGCTAGTGATCATGTGTGCTGGGCTTATGCTCCCCCGTTCTCAGAAGGCTCTTCTGCATTTTTCACCGGCACATTCAAAGACAGTGAAGCGGGCAGTGGCAACGGCTGTTCTTAGGGACACATTAAACAGTCGTGTGTGCATGAAACGGACAACAATTTCAAGTTGCAAGTTGGCCGGCAACGACCTGCGGGCTTCACGGAATATTTGCTGCGCAGCATTGCCGGGATACTTGTTCAAGAAGCGCAAATTGGAAGAACAGTGCACCATATCACCAATGACAAGCGGAACACCACGGTGACACCGTACCTTCATGAGATTTCACATTACAACAAGAAAATTGCTGGGATGGCCGGGGTGCGAGTTGTTTTCTCAGCGCCCAAAAAACTATCACGTTTACGCAGGCGGGTCATCCGAGATGATGAGACGACCGAAAAGTGTAGGAAGAAGCACGCGAAGAAATTGGTGGGTTGCCGAAGCGATGTTTCGTACAAGGTTCCTCTGTCATGTGGTCTCTCCTACATAGGAGAGCCGAGGCGTTGTGTTATTTACCGCCTCAGAGAGCATTCATGAATGCCCAGAACCCGCCAAGGAAGCAATCTCGTTTTGCACGTGTCGACATGTAGCGATTTCAAACCAGTTTGCACGCAGCACTATATTGAAAACATACAAGTATCGCCTCATGCGCGAAATATGTGAGGCCCACGCTATCCGCGGAAAAGACGATTGCGTCAGCACCTCGTCAATCGATCTAACAGATAACAAAATTGGCTACCTTGGATAGCAGATACTCATTCCTCGACAACCACGCGAGCGTTCGCGTCAGTACATATGCTCCGCGTATTTTCAAATAAATCGTATGTTTGTTTCTTTTCTTGTCCTGTCCTCGCGCAGTTCACCCCCAAGTTAGGAGTTCGTCTTCGCGTGGTGTACGGCCTCCATATATATGCGGAGGCTGTACACAACGCAAAGACGAACTACTAGCACTACCCGGACAAGAATGCTTCAACAACGAGGATGCGCGGTTTGCAGCCGCTTCGCATCAAATTATGCCATCATCCTTATGCTATATTTAAAAGAGATCGTAATAAAAAAATGAAATTTCGTTTGCGAATTGATGCATTTGCATACTGCATGTCGATCACCTAGCTGGTACATGAAGTGGAAAAACGAACAGCGCTAAAAACGCGTCCATGCAAAAACAAGACAGCGCACTGCCGTGTCTTATCGTTTGCAGGTCAGACTTGTTACAGCTCAGGTAACAAGGTGTTCACCGTTATTTTCCAGCCAGACCTTCTAGTGAGTGATACGGCCACGGCTACGCACAACAGAGAGCGGTTGCTATATTTGCAAGTTTCCTATAACTCAATACCACATTCGGCGCTCTGGGCATGCTATATTATTCTAGATTTAAAAATAAAAGAACGAAGCTTTGCGTTAGAACTTCAATAGCATCATATGATGAAAGTTTCACTCACTTTTTGTGAGCTACTGTCCAACTTGTTTCAAGAGTTGTTTCGAAGTAACTTACGATCATCGTATGTGGTCATCACGCACATTGTTATTTGAACATACTCGGGAACTGAGGTGGCAGACAGTCCGAAGCAGGGCTGCTTCCTAGAAGCCTTTGCGAAAATTACGGCATCCGTAGTTCGCAGTAAAATAAGGGCAAGTAGCTCCGAGATATTTGAAAGCGTCGTGTCTCCTGACACCCGTCTATTCTAGAAGTTGCCGAGACCTTTAGTTAGGAGCGGCTCTCTGCAGCAAGCAGCACGTGTTACCATGTGGCCGGCGAGCCTCAGCTAAGCGACTGGTCACGGCTGTCTGGTGTTGAGCGATCGGGCAGTGACGAGACACTCCCTAACTCCATAACTATCCACCAACTTAGTTCTTGACACCTTCTATGCGTGCACCCCCCCCTCCTCGCCATCCTCGTATCCACCATGCACTCCACTCGTTTTCTTAACATTCTTTTCCGTTAGTCACACGCTTAAAAATTCGCCGGTTTGTTGAACGGTGTGGTGGCTGCTAATATTCCTATATTTCTATTTCTGCATGCACTTCGATGCCATTCTCCTACGTGCCCTACCACCTGTTTGTTTTGGCGGTTTCATAGCTTCCCTAGCCCCCTACCTCCGGCCTTGATATATTTTGTCGTGCACAAATCAGCGTTCTTTTAAAGCGAAGCTTTTATTTTTCAAAAGTTTACCCGCGTCGGGGGTGGTTCAGAGTGCGTATATACATGAAAGGAGCAAGGCAGAGAGGAAAAAAACGCGGGAAATTTGTTTGGACCTTTGCAACGCGTCGAATGGGCACAATGCCCTCTGGAGCTCCCAAAACCACTGCAGAAATTGCTGCGCTTACCTTCCTAGTATACCCAAGTCCACAGGGAAGCTGGAGGGAAGAGAGGAGGCAGAGAACAGTCTTCCCGCTAATCGCTCGCTGTTCCCCTGCAGGGGGGGGGGGGTGGTGGAAGAACAGGGAAAAGGTGACGTGATAAGACAAGGAAACGCTACTACTACAGACACGACAACGATTGCGGGGAAACTGGTCCAACTTAAGTTCTAGGTACGGTGATATGACAACCCCACCCCTCCCCATTCGGGCCGCCACAAGCCCTCGCTTTGCTCTCACGTGCAATCTTCTACTTGCATCCATGTCGCTCTCTCGGAGCCCACCTCCTGAAACTTCCTGTTACGTGAGACAGGGGTGGGGGGTTGACTTCGACCACTAACGCCCCATGGCTACACCAATTCCGTCAGGTCATGGTCGTCATAGAGACGTCATCATCTCATTGTTCTCCTGTTGTCGTCACAACATCGTCGTCGTTACACCAGCGTCATATCTTACTACTCCAAATCTTATTGTCGTCATGTCGTCGTCATTACACGCCTTTCTCGTGCAATCAATATCATTCCTTCTTGGTCATTTCGTCACTGCGTCGGCGTCATAAAGTCGGCGTCATGCTTCCATGTTCAATGGCAACCTTCGCAAGCGACTGTTATAGCAAAGTGGTACGATAATGGCATATGAGGCATATAGCCGACGTGACGAAAGCCTTACAATTGCCACAACAAATGTTAAATAAGCGTGACTTCAGGAATATGGTGTTTCGCTACATTGCTCGATTACTATTTGCACTGGAATCGACAAAACGTGAGATTAGTTCGACCATAATTTACTTTCCCAGTATAAAGCTATACGCCCAAAAATATGGACGCAACCCTCAGAGTTGGGACAAACCTGAACAAGAATATCGCTAAAATCTGGACATTAAACACCAAGAAATCCGCACACATTCCGGGACTTTGCCCGGCGCACCATTGCGTTAAGCTTGTTGCCACTGGCATCGAAATGTATCATGCTCTGGCCATCATAAAAATTAGTGCTGCTTTTCTGTATTCTCCATCGTCGAAATGTAGCTGCCGCCACTGGGATCGAGCAAACGACTTCGAGTAACGCCATAGCCGCAAAGCTACCACGGCGGGCACAGAAGTGTTGATCTGACGTGCGGGCGCGTCCGCTGTGCGGCTTAGATGCTACGGTGCTTAAACAGTGCGACTTTGAGTCTGCACGCCCTGCGTGAGTTATCCGCTTGACAAATTTGCATGGTGTTTGTTTTGCAGAAGTAGAGAAGCGTGTCGTACCGTACCTTGAACTCAAATGTATCCCATTTGTCCGCAACCGTTGTACTGTCTAGTGGTATAGTTTCTCCTCGCCTATTCAGGCCGAATTTTCCCTCTCCCATGGATTTTCCTTCTCCTCGCCTATTCAGGCCGAATTTTCTCTCTGTGAATACCCAAGAAGGTAATTATTGAATTTTTGTTAATTACTTGAATGCTTGTTTGATTTTTCGTTCTAGCAATGACCGCCTCTTCGAATAATCCAGCTCAAGGACAAGAATTGTCCCATCAGCTAGAGGAGATTTTTAAAAATTACTAGACGTGCCGAGACATGACGTGACTGTTCATGCCTCTAATGAATATATATGTGTAACTTTAAAACAAATACAACGTGTCACCTCGGTCATCACTGGTTACATGCCCCCCCCCCCTTCCGCAGAAGCCGCATACACTGCTCTCATCTCTTGTCTGTTATTCAAACTTGCCCACGTCCGTACGTATTAATAGGCGATTTTAATACCCACCATTCAATGCGGGGCTCTGCTACGATGAACGCCCGCGGCAGGGACATGGCTGATTTTATACTGAATCAGGGCCTCATTTCCATCAACAATGGGTCCCCTACTTTCCTTCATGGCGCATCGTACGGACGTTTGCCTGGACGTTTATTTCTTTTCGAGAAGCGTTTCTTCTACTGCGTGTTGGTGTGTAGACATAAAACACACGGAAGTAACGATCTGCCGACGTACAAACAGCTAAACTGGTTCCACCGTCCAGCTGCTCTTGCTGTGCGCTGTATAGATTGGCAAGCTTTCGAAGCCTCTGTGAATTCTCAGTGCGGCGGCATCCAATCCTTTTCGGAAATAGATAATGTTATTGCATCAGCCCTATCTGCAAAATCAAGGCATGTCATCGTGAACAGACCCAGATCGCAGATATACGCGCAGTACGAGCACCTCCGTGGAATCCGTCACCGCTCGAACGAAAGTGCAGGAGAACGAAGTCGCCGTAAGACTTATCTACTTCTCGCCGAGCCAAACGTCATGTACTTCGGCACCCTGACAAACTCGATAAGCAACGCTCGAGAACATTTTGCGGCTCCCTAGACCCCAATAAACGTGTATCTACAGAATATGGCAGGTTTTACGGAGCCATCAGGCTTCGCACAATCACCTACGCAACAATCACATCCTCTCCGAGCTGTGGCATGGTGGGAGTGAAGTGGAAGTGGCTGAAGATTAGTGCCAATTACTCGTAGCGGCATCAACCTCACCGAAACCACTTTCGCATTGTGGCTCACCGCCACCTTGTGACGATCGCCTCTATCTGCTGTTCACTGTGCATGAGCTGGACACTGCGATTTCTGCATCGCGACCCCCGGCCGTCCGCCTCAGTGCCTGATGGCATCACCTACTGTGCCCTCTCTCACTTGATCCAGGAAGCACGGAAAGTCCTTCTATGATTCTACAATTACACGTGGCACACGGCGACAGTTCCGGACAGCTGGAAGTGCAGCCGTGTAGTGGCTATTTTGAAACCAGGAAAGTGCACATACGAGCTTTCTTCTTATAGGCGCATCGCTTTAGCCAGCTGCGTCGGCAAAGTAATGGAACACATGGTGCGGAGGTGCTGACAATACTGGAATGGCTCTTGGAGAAAATGCCAGCTTGCATAACTTTATGAATTCTGCAGAGGGCGGTCATCTATAGACGGCGTTATCGACCTCGTCTCATGCGTAGAACAGGAAAAACAACGTCGGCGATTAGTGGGTGCAGGTTTTTTTTTTACATAAAACGCGCTTATGATTACGTCCTTCATGAGACCATTCTTTATGCGTTTGCAGTGAAGACCTTGGCATAGGCGGCCGACTCTCTACGTGGATCTTCAGCTACCTTAGCGGACGTACTATTTTTGTGTCCGTTAAGTGGGGAGCCACAAGGTGCGGTCCTCAGTCCTCTGCTGTTCAGCATCACGCTTATTGGCCTTGAAGCTGAACTCCCAAGCAATGTTAACATCAGCGCATACGCGGACGGTATATGCATATGGGCATCTCGAGTAACGCGCCCGCAAATGAGTGCAAGACTACAACGAGCCACAACCGCCTTGTCGAAATACTTGCGCCGTCAGGCCCGCAACTTTCCGCAGTAAGATGTGCTACAATGACAGTCGCAAGGAAATAAATGAAGCGGTATCCTGTATTCGTTGCCGGAGCAGTGATCCCGGCTGTCACGCATCATAGATACTTAGGTGTCGTTACTGACCGCAGCCTATCTTGGTCTAAGCCCCAGTGCACTGCGGACCAAACTATGAAGTTTTATACACGTTCTTCGGGTTGTAGCTGCACAAAGACGGGGCCCCGCTGAACGAAGTCTCATACAGCTATATCAGACGTTTTTTGTGGGCTGCCTACGATACGGCATGCCGGTGCTTTTCAAAGTACGTTGAACTTGTCCCCGGTCACTGGAAAGCCTTCAGGCCCAAACTCTGTGAGCATACCTAGACCTGCCACGGTGTACATAGATTTCCGGCACCATAGAAGAATCATGGACCTATCCAATTGAAATTTACATGTCTTGGGAACCACTTCAAGTTCACCTCCGACTTCTGACTAGACACACATACCATCCCTTGTGTTCAATTCAAGGAAGCCACCCAAGCTGCACCTACTCAAGATGTCTCACTACTCGCAGACATATCATTCTCTTAGACTTCGCACCTACCGTTATCTCTGAAGTGCCACCATGGACACTGAAAAGGCCACAGCTGCGCCTTCACACAAATGGGATTTCAAAGAAGTCGCGTATCCCCTCCGCTGGCCTAAAGCAACTCACTTTGGCCCATTTGGCTTGACTATACGATGGCTCTGTGCACATATACACAGACGGGTCCGTCACTTCATGCGCATCGACCGCGGCCTTTGTGATCCCTCACCTGGACACATCCCGCCAATACGAATTGAACCCCAAATCGTCTTCAGCAGCTGCAGAACTTGTTGCATTACGGGAAGCTGTCCTTTTTGTCTCCTGTCTGTCACCACGTACACAGACTATACTTTCTGACGCAAAATCAGCGCTGCAAGCCATCGATTCTCTTTCGAGGAGAGGCCAGCATGACATGCTAGCATAAGCTAGACATCCTACATATATTCGATCTTGCTCAGATTAACGGACTCTCAATTGCCTTCCAATGGGTAGGTGGTCACTGTGGCTTGCTCGACAACGAGCTACCTGATGCGGAAGCAAGAACCGCTATCTCTAAAGCCGTCAACGTAAAGACCCATACTCGCTAAGCGATGTAAAATCGTTGTTCACTACACTTATGCGAGACTGTACAGCACATTATTGCGCTCAACCAGACCATCGGAACAGGCGCCTGCGTGAAAAAGACTCTGACAGGACTTCCCGCTTCCCGGCTATTGTCTAGCGATCCCAACGAAATATGCTTCGTCAGATTCGCTTAGGCGTCGCCTGCACTCGACACTATCCACATCTCATCGGCCATGCGGACAGCCCGAACTGTGAATGCTGCCATGTGCCTCAGACGCCCCAGCATCTGTTTTGCGACTGCCCTCTACGCATCACAGCAGAGGCCGCTCGATTCTGCGCTAGCAGACATTAGCACGCAAACCTTGTCTGAAAATACTATTTGGTCGGCAGTGTGCAACCATACCGAAATGTCAATAGCTACAAGGGCTGATCTGAACTACTTGAAGATGACCGCACAAGACTTTAAGGAAACCATTGCATATATATGTATTCTTTCTTCCTCTCCTCATTTTCATCACTTTTCTGGTCCCGTTTCTTTTATCCCCTGTGCAAAGTAGCCCGCCAGAGCATGCTAGCTCTGGCCAACCTCTTTGCCATCCTAATACATTGTATCTCTATTAAAAATTCCATAATGTATCAGGACAATCTGGTTTTGGCTTGACATTTAAGGCCTCACTCAAACAAGTGTGGCCTCACAATAATTGGCCTATAGGCTCATTGGAGTGCCCCCCCCCCCACACGGTAACCTTTAGTAAAAGGCGAAAGGTTAGCTCGTGTGGGGTCCTGAGGAGAGACCTGAGCAATAATTACCTGTCCACTGTTTGGAGCGGGGTATTCGAACTTAACCTCACACTGTAACAGCTTTAGCTGTTTGTTCGACGTAAATCATTTATTAGGCATGCCGAAATGAGATTGTATTTCAGCCAACACATACAAGTTTTGCCTGTAGAACCTTAAATTAGATCTTATTGAAAACTTAGAGCTATGAGCGTAATTGTGCAGAACGCTCTAAGCGGCGACATGCAATTCGACCTCGGAGAAAGGGTACTGTGGTAACGGCCAGCGAGCTCCAGAGGGTATTGCCCACGTGCGACGCCATGGAAAGGTACAAAGGACATTCTCGCGTAGCCTATCCACTCTGCTACGCTCCTGTCATATTATATGCACGCTCTGACCCTCCTCCCGACACGTCGTGCAAAACAACAGCAGCAGCAGCAGTAGAAGTGTAAAAGTCGTAGGACGAGCCAAAAAAACTTGGCTTTAAAACTCGTCTGACAATGCTATGAATGCTGTTCTCGTTAACATGTGTCGCCTCACGCGGTGATTTGTTCATTTGCCAAGTGATCACCATGTTATTACACAATTGACAGTACGTCACTTTTACAAATCAACTTTGTTGATAGCGAACCCAGACTTGTCCAGATTAAAGTCGACAGATGACGGCATAACAAAAGCTGCCAACAAGGCTTAGCCGGGACATACGTAGTGCGTCAAGAATATACAGGTCCGACAAATTAACAATAGACATTACAAATACAACTTACCATTTTAATACACATTACAAATACAAATTACCATCTTAATTCATTACCTTAAGGCACATTTTGCAATTTACCATTTGTAGCCGGTAAGTTTGCAAGGCGTATCCACTTGGAATTATTTTCCAGAATGACTGTCAGTTTGAAGATATGCGCCATCAAACTCGCCCTAGAAATGCACTAGTGTTCCACAAACTTTTTTGAAGAAACCATCATTTCTGCATTGAACCAGAAAAGTAATTGGAACGCCCATGTATTTCATTCCATACTTTGTGAAATAATATCTCGAAACTGGTGTCATCCTGGAAATTCATTGCAAGTGGATACTTTTGCAAGCTCACCGGCTACAATTACTGAATTACAATATGAGCCATAACGTAACTAAAAAAGAAGTTAATTTGTAGATTTTGATTGTCGTAGCTGAAACAGGCGATTTTTAAAATTTCCATAGTACCTAAAAATGATCACCCGGCATGGCGGCACACACATGTATCGAGACAATCTGGTTTTGGGTTGACATATTAGGCTCCACTCAAACAATGGGTCCTCACAAAAATTTGCCTGTAGGCTCATTCCCCACGGTAACCTTTAGTAAAAGGCGAAAGGTTGTGTTTAGGAAAAGTTTATTCAACAAGAGACGATACGAACGCTGAGTCACAATCACGACACAATTCCACCAGGACAATGACATATACAAAGTACGAAGCACTGTATGCCTGGCACGTTGTCAAAGAAGTGTAACACATAACTACATAGACCCACGCCACACACAGTTACATAGAAACTAATTGTCACATTATATAAAATGATGTTGATATATACAGTGTACACTAAGGTTACGTACAATGATGAAGTGAGAGAGACATTTTAAATAATTTTGAGGTGTTGCTATGAGATGGCTATATTCAAAAATGATCAGGTATACGAGATCACGCACATACAGAAGTCACATGCACGTACATTCTGTGCACATTCAGTTTACCCATCTGATGACCTGCCTACAAGAACCAGGCTGGTCGAAAATTAAGCCATACACGTCTATCAGACACCGACAGGAAACGACACAACCACTGTGGAAAGGAACTCTTCTTCCCCAAGGGATAACCACTCCTCTCAGAGCAACAACAGTAGCTCAAAGTGGAGCCTCCCCAGAAGTGGAAACAGAGCACCGCGACGATGTCCTGCGGACTTGCCCCGCACCGGTTACGCCATAAAAAAAGGCCCCCGCAGCAATTAAAAGTCGCGCAAAGCGGCCACGGGAGCAGCGACCAGGTGTAATAAACAGGTGAACTCAAATACCACGGAAACCAGTATGCAAGGGCCTCCAAGATACCCTGGCAATGACGCATTGCAGCAGCACATGTTTGTTGGATTCCTGAAGGGGGCATTTTTTACACAGGAACTAGAGGAAGAAGTTAGGCTGACACTGTATTCAAAACACGGTTTTCAAAAACGTCTACAGCAGGGCATACCTGTCGTATGCGGCGACAATAGGCCACCGCCGTAGAGTAAAATGCAAATGCGTTTAACACTTGTGGTCCGTGATTTAAGTGCACGCTCAGTAACATGTAACGAATTTTTGTGCCAAGGAAATAGCAGGTGAGTACACGCGCAGTACACGGATCACGCTGTAACAGATGGAGCAGAAATCGAAGAGCAAGCAGCCGGCAGCCGGAAGCGGACAGACACGGATGGGAACGCGAACCAACCGTGAGTGCGTGGTTGGCCAAGCGCCGCGCGACAGACCAGTTCTGTACTTCCCGACCATAAGAAGCAACCATGAAGGAACTGCTGGGACCTAGTAGCTCGTAATGGTGGCTGTACAACGTGACAAACGTACCACACTCGGCCGCAAAATACCTACTGTGCTAAGTACCTTCTTTCTAATATAGAGGTACATCATACGCTCGAACCTCTTGAATATTTCGCCTTATATCTTCAGGAATTGAGAGCCACGCAGAGTCTGATATGCCATCATAGGTGTAATCAATGCCTAAAATACGAATAGAGTCGCTCTTTTGAAGACGGGAAATAGGATTTAGGCGTGTCTGTGGTGAACCAATGAACACATAACGACATTTTGAAAAATTTAGCGCAGCGCCTGAAATATTCCCGTACACAGGGAAAATTCGAAGGCAACGGGATAAGCTATCTTCATTCCTGAGATACAATGTGATGTCATCGGCGAAGGCTGTCACCTTCACAACACCGCTACCCGGCAGTGTGAGACCGCACACGTGAGGATCTCTCACTACTGCGCGTAGAAATGGCGCACGGCTGAGCACAAAGAGCACTGGGGATAGAGGGCACCCTTGACGAACACCACAAGTAAAGGGAAATGGGGCACTTTCCCGACCATCAAGAAACAATGTACTTCGGATATTTGAATAGGCAGCCCTAATAAGCTAAACGAAATTTGACGAAAAGCCAAACAAGGTCAGTACATTAAATATGTAGCTGTGTTCAAGGCGATCGAATGCCTTTTCTTGACCTAGGGAAACTAAGAGAACACGCGCTGACCTGGTCAGCGTGTATGTCATTATGTCACGCGTAACGAACGAAAGGCTGTGTCTCTCTGCCAGGGACTCAGCATGCCTGATGGTGTTCTATTAAGGAAGGCATTAGGCTTCCCAAGCGTCGGGGGAGAAAAACCGTACAGGTTTTGTAGTCAACTTTTAGAAGCGGGATTGGCTTTCATTCTTCTGGATCAACTCATGATGGATCGTGCTTAGGTATCAGCAGAATACAACCATCGCGAAAACTAGACGGGAATTCAAAGTTCTCAAAGCAGCGGCTGATAACACACACGAAATTGGCACCAATATCTTCCCAGAATGTTAGATAAAACTCCATGGGCAACCCGTCAGGTCCTGGGGCCGAGCCACGCTTCATGGAAGACAATGCTGCTTTACCTAGTCAGCTGACGCTTGTGCACAAAGACGTTCAGTGTCTTCAGGTGGAACCTGAGGCAGCTCACTAATCATTTCGACGTTATCATGACCCATTCGCATATTCGTACGCGCCATGTTTTTAAAATGCGATACAAAGAGCAAATAATCACGCATGGGAGGCGACATAACAGGAGGAGGTGCTCTAGGGGCCACAGAATCCAATGCATTCGGCAGTCTTGAAAGCGAGTTTCTTGCAAAGCGCAGAACTTCAAGGTGTGCACACGGATTACGTCTGCATCGCCAAGCCGACGCTGGCAAAGACGACGCTGTGATGAGGTGTTGGATACGCCTGCGTAGCTCGCACTGCCATGACCGCATCAGCGGAGTCGGTTGATTGACCGAAGGGCAATACGGAGCTTCGTGACAGTATCGGCCAGTCCTTCTGACGTGCATCGTCTGAGTGCACGACCTTCGTCTGAACAATGCAGACGCCACTGCACCTTGAGCGCGTTCCATGACCCTACGTCGGAACTAGAAACAGAGGTTTGCAAGACTCGTGACACACAAGAGCGCGATTGCGCGTCATGTAGAACGCGGATGTCGAGGCGCCAAGGTCTTGCTAATGAAGCCGCAGGGAAGCAAACTTCAAGCATTCGCCGGTGATTGGAAATATAAGCAGGAGCTAAAGGTAAAGTTATTACATCAGATTGGGAAACATACTGAGCTAAATTGGTTGGCCCATAGGCACGGTATAATCTGCTTCACGACGCGCCGCGTCGCTACGTCCAGACAAATGAACCATGAGAAACTGGTGTGCATTTAGCTCGGCTATGCCACGATATACGTAGCGAAAGCTAAGGCATAGCATGGTTAGCCTTAGTTAATCTTGACTGCAAGTCCAGGTTATTCTGGTTGTCTAGCTATGTTGCGGTGTTTAGCCGGTCGTTCGGCGCGCTGTTCGTCTGTTTCCTGGGCGTTTCGCTTCCTCTTCATATCGTTCCGATGTCGATTCCAGGCCTCCTCCTGCTTATCAGAATTGTCGCCCTCCATACTGCAGCTACAACTGTGGTTGCGGCGCACACGAGCTCTTCTTTTCAATCCTCCGACATGTTATCAGGCATGCGACGCAGTTGGCGAAGCGAGCGGAGGCGAGCGCAACGACGACGAACGCGGTGTGCAGTCATACCAAACGGCGGATGCGGAAAGGCGCGGCGCTGCGCACCGGCGGAACACCTGTGGCTCGGTGCTACTAGTGGCGCATGCGCAGTAGTGACTAGGGAGCGAGAGAGAGAGAGAAAGAGAAATATCCACGGCCGCGGCAGGGAGCGCGTTGTGACGTCATGTGCCTGCTCGGAGCACCGCCACGGCGAAATCGAAAGTTCGTGGTCAGTAAAGCTTTCGCTTTAAAAGTCGATATGTATTCAGCAACGAAAAGTGTTGGACGAGGTGATGCAACTCCCGTGCGTTCCAGTTAGGGCGACCCCAGCCGGGCCTTGTACATCTGCTCGCGTGTCTAAAACGCAATTAAAATCCCCAACAAGAACTACGTGACGACCATCCAGAGAATACACGTCCAGGTCACGAAAAAAAAATCATAGGACTTGGTGGCTTGAGCAGGCCCGTAGATGCACAAAATCCGTAACCTAAATGAAGATAGTACACAATCAAATGCCAATATCCGCCGTATCCCACCATAAAAGACGATGATCTCGCAACAGAGTTCTGTCGAAAATAATAATACCGACTCCACTAGAGCGTGACGTCGCGAAAGAGAAAAAAAGAATCTAGGTTGAAAGTGCGCTTGAAAGTAAGAACATGCCCAATAGTGAACAAATTTGTTTCTTGCAAGCACAGAATGTCCCAATTTTTAGCGCGGGCTACGCTGATAATTTCGGCTTGTTTTACAAGACTTCGCATTCCGTGTGCATTTAATGAACTAATTTTCAGGGTCTCAGCCATATCTAATTAAAAGTGTTGCCTAACTGACCTACTTGTGTTGTTCAAGTCGGCGCCCCGGGAACAATTCCAGGGGACTTGCAGTACACACGTCAGATCTTCCACACTCTCGAAGAAGGCGGAGGTTTCTTTGGCCGTTGTAACTTGGCGCGGCGATCCGGGGCACAGTCCGAGCCAGAGGATGACGCCTCGGCGCGCTTTTCTACGTCGAGTCCATCCACGCTTGGTGAAAGTTCAACGCTACTATCAACTCCAAGGCTGAAGCTATATTCAGATGATGATGATGATGATGATGATGGAAGCGGGTGGGCTGTGGGATCGATGACATCGCCGCCGAGAACTTCTGTAGCCGGGGGCTCATTCAGATGCAACGGCGAAGTGGCTTTTGCAGAAGAGTCACAAATCGGGTGTGGCGTTGCAAGCGACGCAACTGAGGCGGATGAAGGCACCGCAGACTTCGTTGGTGTAGCGAGCGCAGATATCGCCGGGCCAGGTGTTTTAGCCGTGTCGAAAACTTCGGTGCAATCAGGACTTATGGCAGCAGGCGCAGTGGAGGTGTCACCGGCCACAACACGGTTGTCCCTCACTGCCTGGGAGGCCGGTGAACATGGTGTGCTGTGATCGGCCACGCCACCAATAGCACGGTCCTCCCTTTCGGCTGACGAGGCCGGCGAACATGGCGTGTTTTGAGTGCTCTAGCTGCATGCTTCTTCTCTGTTATTTGCCGACGCTGGTTCATGCGGTGTCAAGGCAATCTCTCTGGTTACGGTGCCACGCGCCGTCGTGACCGCAGCTGACGCCGGCGGTAAGGAGGGAAAAGGTTCAGCAGTAGAGTCTGAGTAGGAACGCCGCACAGGGCTGTTATAACTCAACTGTCATGACTGCTACCGGGCGGGAACGGCATCCGGCCGGACGGCCAGGAATATAATAACGCCCACACAAGAACAGGAGCACTTCAGTGACAGCCCTTCAGTGACATTCAGTGATTCAGTGACATTATTTCAGTGACAGCCTTTTGTTTATTCAGTGACAGCCCTTTGTTCAGACTTTCTCAAGCAAAGCCACCTAGAAAAAAATGTCAGGCCTCCGCACGCCGGTGTGACGTCACGCTAGTCGGATGAGCCGGACAGTCGACGCCGTCGGCGTCTCCGCGCCTAGGTTCGTTGCGCTTGCAGTGCGTCTCTTTGCGCGTCGCGGATACTATGGCATGAGAAAATAAGTGCTGTCCTTAAAGTGACAGCAACCTTTAAATTCAGATGCTTCGTTTCCAAAGCAAGACACGTATAGCTGACGCAAAAAATAAGGGGGAGCCGCTGGTTCACCGCAGTCAACACCACCATACAAAGCAGCATTCTTTCATACCTTCCTTAGATTACTTGATTGGCAACATTTTTGTTTTTTGCGTGTATCGCAACACGACCTGCCTTATTGTGCTTGTGATGTTTGGTCGGGACTAAGACACGCAAACTGCATGCTGCTTAGTCACTCAACTTTAGACGGAACGAAAGAAAGAGGAAAACTGCATATTGAAGACACAGAATATACTTTATTCACAAATGATAAGAACTGCATTCAGAAACAAACATTTTAAATCTTCCATATACAATTATCATTCTCACTCTTGCATTGCGTAAAACAGTCCTCGCTAGACACACGAATATCGAGGTTAATTTTATTGTGAAAATTTTATCATTATAGGGTCACGCACAACTAATTCTCATATAGAATAAGCTTCCGTCTTTGTTGTACCATTTCTTGCGGTTATTTTATTTCCACCCGCCTTGTTTGCAGGTCTTATTGGTCTTCATAAAATACTGAGATAATGGTGAAAAGTAAGTAAAAAACGAGAGGCCTACTCTCAGTCCTAAAGGAAAACATGCAATTAATGGATTGCGGTAGCATGGAGAGTTCGAATCATAAACAGGTAGCACAATACACTCAAATAACATTTGAATTGGCCAAAATGCAGGGTTTAAATTTTGATAATGTAGGCAAATAAGTCCTAGCTACGCCACAGGTTTCTTTTAACAAGGGTTCTGTCAACACAAACATACGAAGATGTTCAACAAAACAGAGCTTCATGAATAAAAAATAAATAATGAGAAACATCTCAGGCCTTCAAGGTCTGCAATTTTCGGTCGTTCTTGGCGTTGCGTAATTTGTCGTTTTCTGTGCGGCACAAGTTGTTCAGCAGTGTATTCGCTGTAGCACTTACAACATGCCCCATTACCTCCTGTGCAGGATGACCGAATTCACACACATCGACATCCTCAAAGTCATGAAGGGTAGCTAACACAAGGCCCACAAGAGTATCTTTCTGCCTAGGAAGGCTGAAACATCGTACAGCATATTCTGGTGTCCTGAGCTTGTCCAATATAATTTCAGTAAAGAGTACAGCATTAACTACAACTGCTCGTGGAAACTTCAGGCCACCCCTTGTCATCTTCGTGATTAATGCCTTCTCAGGGTCATCTAGATCGACGTCTTGCATCACAAGGCTTTCACTGCAAGATGCGCATGTCAGCTTTTTTAGAGCTGCATGGGCACAATAGCCGGCAACATAGGTTAGTGCCGGTAGCCTTGACGTTTTTTTCTCAATGTCGGAGTCGGTCACAGTGACTTGAAACTGGCCGTTTCCTGAATGTACACTTGTCTCCAACGTGTTCGCGCTCGGTGGTAGTAGAATGTCCAAATCTGGCAGGTCCAGAACCTTCTGCAAATGCAATTTGTTTTCAGATTCATATATCTGCCTTATAGACACGTGGTAATTGGCACCAGACAATTGCCGGTACTTTCCAAAGCGATCCTCTAAGCTATCAGTTTGAAATTTGCCCAAAAGAACATACTCGAAATGAAGCTCTTTGAGACAGTATATGGCAAGTTCGTGCAAGGCATGGGTAGTGTGGCTGAAAGCTATGTGCGTTTCACGTGTCAAGCGGCCATTGTCATGTTCGAGGCTTCTCCAGTGATCAAGCCATTGAACTATTCTCTCTAAGAATTCTAGTTGAGGACATGACGATGAAACTATTGGACCTTGCAATTGATCTCGCAACCGCTGTCCTTTTCTTGGCGTCTTGACGTTAACAATGTTCCACCAAGTCAAAATGGTGCCGACATATTGAGAGGTTTCCTTTGCATGCTGGAACGTTGCAACACTGAGAGCAGCAACAGTAGATGAGTTAAAAATCTTTAAGGCCAGTTTAACGTTCTGCCGTTCCCTGTTTGAGGGGTTCAGTGCCTTCAAAGTGAGCGTTGGTGCTAGCTTCAAGAGCTCATGCTTTTCAGCTTCGTGCAGCTGGCATAATACCTTGAAAGAGGCTGTAAGTATCTTTGGTTCAGCCTCATCACTCTTCGGTTCAAGAAAGTACATGCATTTCCCAATGTTTCTTTGATTCAGCCAGTTATTTCTTATACACTTTAGTATGTGAACTGGGTCCACCACAAAAAACAGTGGTCGTGATGGGTCAGCAGGATGCTGGTAAACAATGCTGACACTTGCCGGCTTAGCGAAGTAGGACATGGCTTTTCGGTTTATGGAGTTATTGTCCGAGATCACTGCGATTATTCTAAAACCAGATGCCTCTAGATCAAGAACAATCTTCCGAAGGAATTCGTGCAGCGCCTTAGCATCGATTTGTGCCACAGGAAGGATGTGTACAACATCCTTGTGTGAAGAAAGCAGGCTCTGTATCATAAATACGTGGGCAGTTTTTGCTGCAGTTGATGAATTTACCGCAGCACCAGTAACCAACCCAGCCTTGTAATCAAAAAATGATTGAAGGTGAATATCATCAATCATTAACGTTACAGTCTTTTCATGCTCTTTATATGTGCTTACAATACGCTTTGCATAGGAAAGAAAGCTACATTCTTGCTGTTTCGTTTCAGGGCGTGCATCGTACGATGAACACAGTCTTCTGATCGTATCAGGATGCGGCATCTTAAGCTTCATCGAACTTCTCAGGAATCTATATGCATGAGGCGCAATTGTGAACAAAAGGCTAGAAAAAACCAATAAATCGGGGGGATATCGGCCAGCATCATTCAAAACAAGATCAACTTGACTCTTCAAGAATTTAAGCACTTCCAAATGCCATTCTTGCAACTCGCATGCGAAATGTTTTCCATTTACTTCCTCTAGCAATGTCGAAACCAATGTCAGTAGATGACGGGCCTTTTCAGAACGCTGTGCTGATATCCTTACGTGTCTGTTCGATCATGTGTAACACACTTTTCAAATCTTTCAAGTCGCACAGCTTTTCAGGAACTAAAACATCACCGCACTTCCTCACACCCGTTTCACCAAAAAATACTTCGACGCGCAGGTCTGTGGACACGATCACCGAAGTACGGACTGCAGTAGCAGATTGAAGTGACAAGTCCAAAAAGAAACCTTGGAGCCCTTGTTCAAAACTGTCCAGAAGTCCGAACACTGAAAGCTTGGCAAGTCCGCAAAGCTACCAACCAGATTTTTGGCGTCCTCTTCTGCTTGGGTTTGCTGAGAAAGGATTATTGCTTTTTGCAAATATGTGGCTTCCAAGCGCGCTCTTTTGGCAGCCGGCGCTTCTCGAACGCACACTTGCGGACGCGATAAATAGGCAGGGCAATTGGGAAACAAGCTCGGAACTGCAGTTTTCTTCAGACGGATGTTTTTCATGGCAACTTCGACCACTTTTCCTGTCTTGACGTCCGTGTGAGATGTAGTCTTCAAGTAATCCGATGGCAAGAAATGCTTTTCACAGAGCTGAAATAAAAAAAAAACAAGCCGTTACAGGTATGAAGCTCGACGAAAATGTTGAATTTACAAGCGCGTCGACAGGTGCAGAGACCCATCTATTGTGCACGCGTGCACGAATGCATTGCGCACTATGCTGACGAAACCTATTCGTCTGTAAACCCAGAATAACAATAGAGAGAAGAAATACTTACCACTGTGTACTTCGTTGGCGAGAAGTCCTTCCGAGGAACTGCTCTCGTCCATGCTTCCCGAGTGGCTCGGTCAGATGGGAACTTGTGCACTCGGACATTTTGTCCTCCGTCATAATTGGACTTGCAGTTTGCTGCGCAACAACAGCCAGGCATCGTTGCGCTTCCGTGTACGACGAACCACACACAATCGAAGAAAAGCAATCCCGTTTACGGTGCAGCATGCCCCACCAAAGCCACCAAGCAAATGCTCCACGCGTTGCCGCTCTAGCGTTGCAGCCACGGAGAAAATTTGTTTTCAGAACGCGCGCCGCGTTCTAGAAACGCAGCGCTCCCCCATCCACCGCTACCATCCGACTCTCGTGACGTATTGACAGGGGAGAGGAGGTGATGCGGTGGCCTTACATTTTTTTCTAGGTGGCTTTGTCTCAAGCCGCTCCGGTACGTGCGGTGACGTCGGTCTCGCGCCACGGCGAACGCGGTTTTCTCTGTCTTCGTTTTCGTTTTCACTTTGCAGCAAGGCCACATGGCTGTAAGGTGACCAGCCCGGCAACGCCGACAAGGATGGTCACATCCATCTCTTTCGTGGCCATGGTTACCACAACGGCCACAGAACGCTGCGGTGCACTGTGCACGGTAGTGGTCGCTAGCGCCGCTCCTACGACACACGCGTTGCAAGCCGCGGTGGTCAAACGTCACACGATGACCAGAGGCTCGCAGATAATTGGGGACAGGGGTTGAGGTGCTCGTTTCCATTCGAACGAAGCGGCTGCCCGTGAGCACGCCATGTCGTCCGCTCATAAGACAAGCGTTCACAGGCAGAACCTTGCCGTATGGTAATAGTGCCTGGACGAGGACTTCATTCGGAACGAAGGATGGCAAGAAGAGGCAGGTTACGTTGGTGACCTACGGGAAGACGGTAACGACAGGGCAATGCTCGCCACCGATGACAAGGCAGCCAGCATCGACGATTGGAGTCACGGAAGCCATACTCTTGACGGCGACTTGGAAGTTGAAGCCTCCCATGTGCTGAACGAAATAGACCTCATAGAGACCAACTATTGAGGCCGTCGCGTCAACGACTCTCTCAGGATCAATCCCCGCAGGGACAGCAACGTCGAAAACCTAGGCCTTCTAAGGAGTCCACAGAACTGTAGGTGTCATGGCGTGTGAGGTGGACGCCCCTGAGGTGAAACACGCAGGGACGTCAGCAGAAACAGTGAACTGTGTTTAGAAAAAGTTTATTTCGACAAGACGCGATACGAACACTGAGTCATAATCACGGCACAATTCCACTGGGACGATAACATGTAAGAAGCGAAACACAGCACGTTTTCAACGTAAGTAATGTCCGAGTCCTCACACACCAACATATAAACACGTATACCCATGGAAAGGCACAGTTACACATAAACTAAATGCCACATGTACAAAATTATTTTCAATATGTACAGTGTACACAATGGTTATGTACAATGATAATGTGATAGAACACCTTACACAATTTTGAAGTGGTGTGCACGAGATGTGTATATACAAAAATGATCATGTATACGAGAGCACACACACACAGAAATCACGGGCACCTGCATTCTATGTGCATTAAATGAATACTACACAAAGAGAAGTTTTATTTGCTTCTATACATTTTCAATTTTGATGTCACGATACAAGTATGCTTCAGTACAAATGAAAGTTTTCTATACAATCAAGTACATATTATGGACTGCAGCGTGTTCTAGTTTCTAGTTTGTTCTTACAATACAAGGATAATTAAGAAAATATATATACATGCAAGGATACTTCCTTGAATACTTGCAATGCAATTAGTACAATGAGTACAATATCGACATAATCTATACATTTTTATATAAACAATTTTATATAAGCATGTTTAGCAGACTTATACAATTGCTACGTTTGTCTTGTTTTTGTGTGTTTATTTTTGTATTACCTTCCCTTTTGCATGCTTTGGCGTTTTACAAATTGAGCCATTAAGAAGGGCTCGAAAGTCAGTATCCGATGATAGGAATTCTCACCTTGTCCTTCCTTACCAACCAAAAGCGTCTGTGCCATTTTTTTAGGAATTCCTCCATGCCGTTGCTTTCGAGTTCCTGGTTTAAAAAATTGCACATAACAGTCCTTATTTTCTTTAATACAGGAAATGCGGCTTTCTGGTGTTTTCGTGTTATTTCTGCTTTTCCTCTTCTTTTCCATAACCAAACATAATTATTATTGTCATCAATTTTTCGAAGTTGTTTTTGTTTCTATATGGTTTACCTTGTAGCGGCAGCAGCATCGGCGTCGCACGAGGGATGACGTGGACGCTCGCGTCTACACGAGGCTCGAGCGGCTGGCGCTCCGGCACGGGCTAGCGTTCCGAAGGAGATCATTAAATAGAATGCTACGCTAAGAGATGGACTGTCGGTTCTTCCTCTCCTGCGAGAGCCCGAGACTTTAACGGTCTACGTGGTCGCTCGTCGCCACAGTTTGGTGACTCCGGACGTGATACTGCCATACGCTCCTGTGGTAGAGACGACCATGGACCAGACCGACGCTACGAGAGCTCAAGGCCAGCACCCTTCCGAAGAACGCGGTGAGCCCTCCTGTTCCGCCATCGCTGTCCGCCTCCCGCAGTACTGGGACCAGCATCCTTCGGCGTGGTTTCTTCAGGCCGAAGCGCAATTTCAAGTCGCTGGTATCCGCTCTCAAGCCTCGAAGTTCCATTACGCCGTCGCAGCGCTCTCGCCCGCCGCCATTGACGAGGTGGCAGATTTGCTGAACTCCCCGTTGTCTGCCGCCGCCTATGACGATCTCAAGGCAGCGCTGCTATAGCGCACAGCAGCTTCACAACGTTCTCGCATCGAGCAGCTTCTGTCCGCTGAAGAACTCGGCGACCGACGCCCTAGTCAACTTCTTCGCCGAATGAGCCAGCTGCTCGGAAACAACGCGAGATCCATCGACGACACGCTGTTGCGCGAACTGTTTTTGCAACGACTCCCGGCTAACGTGCAGATGGTCCTGGCGACAGCCTCTACCATGGACCTTACCGGACTTGCCGCTTTGGCCGACAAAGTCATGGAAGTAGCCACCCCAACTATCGCAGTCACGTCACCGTCTCCGGGTGACAATATAACCGCTCTGCAAACTCTTCTCTGCTCTTCCGCAGTGCAATCTCCGCTCGACTCCTTGTGTGAGCGCCTGGAATGCATCTGTGGAGCGGAACATCGCCGCGCGTCTCGTCGCCCACGCAGCCGTAGTTCCAGCAGATCAAGACGCACGGGCACCCAAAATGAAACCTCAACTACAGCGCCTGGCGTTTGCTACTACCACCGCCGTTTTGGAAACGACGCTCGTCACTGTCGGCGTCCCTGCGCTTGGCAGGGAAACAGGCCGGCCGACCTCTAACGGCGACGAGTGGTCCGGCCCAGCACACAAGTCGCCTTTTCTACGTGACGGACAGAGTTACGGGACGACGATTCTTAGTGGACACAGGGGCTGACGTCAGCATTCTTCCCGCAAAGCACTCCGACCGAAAAGCGACACCTGTCTCGTTTTTGCAAGCCGTCAACGGCACCAGGATTCCAGTTTTCTCGTCACGCTCCGTCATGCTAAACCTTGGCCTTCGACTAGCGTTCCGCTGGATTTTCCTGGTTGCCACGTCCGTCAGGCAGTCATTGGAGCAGACTTCTTGCATAACTACGGACTCCTTGTGGACATCCAACGACGCCGTCTCATCAACTCCGTGACCCAGCTATCCGTTCATGGTGTCCTATCATCAGGCACATCGCCCATAGCGCCTATTTCTGCCATGTTGGACGAACCTTTCGCCGCACTCCTACGCGAGTTTCCCACTTTTACGCGCCTGCCGAACTGGACGCAACCGGTGCAACATGACGTGTGCCATCACATCGTCACCTCCGGCCCACCGGTCTATTTGCGACCCCGGCGATTGTCCTCGGAGAAACTCAACGTCGCTCGCGCGGAGTTCGAACACGTGCTGCAACTTGGCATCATCCGCCCTTCCTCCAGTAACTGGGCATCACCACTTCACATGGTGCCTAAGAAGACGGGAGGCTGGCGCCCATGCGACGATTACCGGGCACTAAACAACGTCACAGTTCCTGACCGCTACCCTCTACCGCACAATCAGGACTTCACGGTAGCGTTGCATGGTGTGACGATCTTTTCTAAGATCGATCTCGTTCGCGCCTACCATCAGCTACCGGTCGCTGAAGAAGACATTACCAAGACCGCCATCAACACACCCTTCGGTCTTTCCGAATTTCTCAGCGTGCCTTTCGGTTTACGGAACGCGGGCCAATCCTTTCAGCGTTTCATCGATTCCGTCACCCAAGGTTTGCCTTTCGTTTTTGCATACATTGACGACCTTCTCGTCGCAAGCTCTTCGGCAGAACATCTTCACCACTTGCGGTTGTTCTTTCACGCCTTGCCAGTAGAGGAATTGTCGTCAACGCCGCCAAGAGTGAATTCGGTCAATCCGAACTCGAGTTCATCGGTCATATCGTCGACGCTAACGGCATTCGACTTCTGCCGTCCAAGATTCGCGTCATCGAAAACCTTCCCCGAACGACCACACTCACCAAGCTTCGCCAATTTCTCGGATTTGTCAATTTCTACCGCCGATTCATTCCCGATTGCGCACGACTTATGGCTCCGCTAGACGCTCTCCTGGTAAACAAACGCAAACAAGTGCTTCAGTGGACTGAAAAGGCCACCGACGCTTTCACAAGAGTCAAGTCTGCCCTCGCCGACGCCACGCTGCTTAGACACCCAAAGCCAGACGCACCCACTGCCATCATGACCGACGCTTCAAACAACGCCGTTGGTGCCGTTCTGCAGCAATTCATCGACAATGCGTGGCATGCACTCGCTTTTTTCTCCAAGAAACTGAAGCCTGCGCAGTCCCGCTACAGCGTGTTCGGCCGTGAATTACTCGCTGTTTACCTGGCTATCAAGCATTTTCGCCATTTCCTCGAAGGCCGTGCATTCACTGTCTTGACGGACCACAAGCCCCTTGTGCACGCGATGAATCGTTCGGCGTCCTGTTACTCGCCCCGCGAGGTTCGACACCTTTCCTACATTTCCGAGTTTACAACAACGTTCCGCCACATCAAGGGCACCGACAACGTTCCAGCCGACGTCCTCAGTCGTGTCAATGTCGTTTCCACGTTGACATCGGAACCTTTCATCATCGAGGCCGACTTACTCGCCAGTCAACAGCGTGACGACACTGAACTTCGTACACTCCGGAATTCGTCAACGTCCCTGAAATTGGAAGACGTCGTTGTAACCCCAGATGGTACGTCCGTCGTCTGCGACACTTCTAACGACACACCTAGACCATACATTCCGGCATCCCTTCGCAGACGTCTATTCGAAACCGTGCACAACCTGTCGCACCCTGGCATACGCGCGACACAGAAGCTTCTTTCCAGTCGTTTCGTTTGGCCTCGGCTAAACGCGCAAGTTCGCGATTGGGTTCGCTGCTGTTTGTCGTGTCAACGTTCGAAGATCCAGCGTCACCCCATTCCGCCTGCCAAGTCTTTTCTTCCACCGGATGCTCGTTTTGACACCGTACACCTGGACCTCGTCGGCCCTCTTCCACCTTCGAAAGGTTACTGCTACATACTGACATGCATCGACCGTTATACACGGTGGCCAGAAGCTACACCTATATCTGACATATCAGCGCCCACAGTTGCAGCAGCTTTCATGTCTACGTGGATAGCAAGGTTCGACTGCCCATCCACAATAATCACAGATCGCGGTCGACAGTTTGACTCAGCACTTTTCAACGAGCTACTCAAACTACTCGGAACGACACGTTTTCGCACAACTGCTTACCACCCTCAGTCCAATGGACTAGTTGAACGTTTTCACCGGCATCTCAAGGCCTCCCTTATGGCACATGAATCGCCGGAGAAGTGGGTCCTACATTTGCCCCTTGTCTTACTTGGCATCAGAGCCGCACTCAAGAGTGACCTAGGTTGCTCCTGTGCTCAGCTAGTCTACGGCACCCACCTACGCCTTCCGTGCGATTTCTTTGTCGCCACCCCCCAAACGCCTATGCTATCACCTGCCGACTACGTTGCCGAACTGCAAGCTTTCTTCAGCCAGATGCGCCCCGTGCCTACACGTTCACAAGCAAGGTCCCCGTACGTTTCTCCCGCACTCAGCTCTGCTACCCACGTTTTCGTGCGTAACTGTGCCGTGCGGAAGCCTTTGCAACCACACTACTCCGGGCCATATTGTGTTCTAGAGCGTCGTCCGACGACGTTTGTTGTGAATGTCAACGGCCGATCAGACACAATTGCCCTGGAACGTCTCAAACCCGCCTACATAGAAGCACCCACGCCATCAGCTCCACCAGTATGCGACGCGACGCTGCTGCATCCTTCGCCGCCGCCAGTGCACGTGACACCCAAGACCAACGCCAAGACACGCCGCGTCACGTGGACTTTCCATCGTTCGTCGAACTTTCCTCCTCTCTAGGGGGGGAGCCCTCTGTAGCGGCAGCAGCATCGGCGTCGCACGAGGGATGACGTGGACGCTCGCGTCTACACGAGGCTCGAGCGGCTGGCGCTCCGGCACGGGCTAGCGTTCCGAAGGAGATCATTAAATAGAATGCTACGCTAAGAGATGGACTGTCGGTTCTTCCTCTCCTGCGAGAGCCCGAGACTTTAACGGTCTACGTGGTCGCTCGTCGCCACAACCTAATTCTGTTTTGAAATCGTTAGAGGCTAATCTCCAAATTATTTTGGCAGGGGGGCAACCTTTGAATACATGTCCTCGAGTTTCTGATGCTGTGCAGTTGGGGCATCGGTACGTTTGCGTGATTCCAAATTTAGCTAGACGTGCTTTTGTTGGTAAGACACCCCACTTTCTTTTCCATTCGAAGTCTTGTATTTCGTATGGGAGATTGGAACCTTTCCAGAACTTCCATTTTTGGATATTGGTTTTGTTGATATCTTCGGATTTCAGTCTCTAATGGCCATCGCGGTGCTCGCGTCTATGGGCTTGATTTCTTCGATGGTAGTTTCCGGACAGATTTCTTCTATTGCTCTTTTTGAGTTGATCGCCGTTTTCTAGAATTTTGATGGTATTTCCGATTTTCGGCAGTTCCATTTCTTGTCTGTGATGTGTTGATCAAGCGTGCTTAGCCAGTACCGTAGTACTGACATTCCTCTGTATTGCGGTGCATTAGCCAATGCCACAACCGTTTTCGCAGCTAGAGTTTTTCCTTTCAGAGCCACGTTGGGTATTCCCAAGCCTCCTCTTGATAGTGGCGATCTGATTATATTCTGTGTTACTGGAGCTGGTTTGTCGCTCCAGAGATAACGTCCTATGAGGGTTGTTAGTTTATTGGTGACAAGCCTAGGCATGGTCGTAACTCTCGCCGCATATGCTGGGGCACACAATTTCGATTTGATTGTTTCTGCTCTTCCATGTAGACTTGCCGGCCGGCTCAATGTTCGGTCCACGAAGTGGGCTGCTTTACTTAGTGGTTCTTCGCAGCTTTTTCTTGCGATATCGCCTGCCTCAAACCAGATGCCAAGAACTTTAACTTGCACAATGTGTACATCGCGTAATGCAATACTTTCCGGTGGACCAAAACAAAGTGCTTTGCTTTTTTGATGATTTATTTTGGCACCAGATGCTGTCGCATAATCTTCGAAAATCCGTAGAAAAGCTTGATAGCTATCTTCGTTTTTCATGAACAATGAAATGTCATCTGCAAAGGCTGCGATTTTAATTTCTTGTTTTCCTGGTAGGGGAAAACCCCTAATTATGTTATTTTGCTCGACAGCTCTTAACAAGGGATCTAGGGACACGACAAAAAGTCCTGGTGACAGACTGCACCCTTGTCGTACCCCTCTAGTGACTGCAAAGCTCTCTGTTACGAAGGTATTGATTTGTATTTCACTTCTCATTCCATGGTATAACGTTTTAATGATGTCTGCGAATGTTGCTGGAAATCCAAATTTTTCCATAGTATTATATATGTGGTTATGTTTAACTCGGTCGTATGCTTTTTCTTGATCTAATGAGATGAAAATACTTTTACATTCTTTTTGTTTTGCATATGCAAAGGTGTCCCTGGTAGTTATTAATGAGGCGTAAATTGATCTTCCAGGAACCGCTGCAGCTTGAAAATCAGATATAATCTCGGGTAGTATAATGCTAAGCCTGTGTGCTAGTAAAGTTGTCACCACTTTATAATCAGTATTAAGTAGTGTTATGGGTCTCCATCCGTTGACATCTAATGGATCACTGTTAGGTTTGGTTACCAGTATAATCCGTCCCTTAGCGAACGACGGTGGTTTTTCCTTGTTTTGAATGAGGTTGTTTAGGGTTTTCACCAGTTTTGATCCAATAACATCAAGAAAGGTTAAGTAGAAGCCGGTTAAAATTCCATATGGTCCAGGTGCCGATTCATGCGTCATTTTCTTGATTATATTTAATACTTCCTGTGTTGTTGTAGGGGCGCGTAGTTGTTCCTTATTTTCTGTACTTATTTGGGGAAGGTTGTCTAATAGGCCGATGGTGTTGTATTCCTGTGTTGGATGTTCTTCCTGTAAAATTTTTTTTAATGCTCCAGAAATTCCTCATTAACGGATTCTTCGTTTGTTGTGATTTCGCCGTTGTTTAATCTTATTTTCTCTATTCTTGTTTGGTTCCTGTCACGGTATGGATCTCGTGCTCTATGTCCCAAATCAGTTGGTTCAACGCTGTGATTGTCGACTTGCTTTCTCTCGATTTCTTTGGTTTTTTTCAGACGTTCTTTGTATCTGTATCGCAGGCAGTCCACATATTCTTGCATACAGCATGTCATTTCACCCCCTCTCTCTATTATTCTTATTTTTCTTAGGATTTCGTTAAGATCTTTGGTGTGTCTGTTTTTCCTATTTTGTCCAGCCTCAATAAGTATTTTTTTCCATTCTTCTTTTAAATCATCCCAATTTTCGTTCTTATTCTTTTCCAAGCTTGCTTTCAGTCTCAGTCGTATCCATTCAATTTCTTCTTGATCGCGTAGCAGTATTGGGTCCATGCGCCACAATCCTGTGTTGTGTGGTTGCCCTTCTATTCCTCGGAGTTTGAATGTGACCGGATTGTGGTCGCTGAAAGGTTTACATCCAGTTGGTCCTTGTATCGTTTTAATATCTATGAGGTCATTTAATAAACGAGGTGCTACATATATTCTGTCCAAACGGCTTTCGGTGCGACCACAGGTTCTTGTACTTTCAAACCTATCTCCGTAGGACCAAACCCATGCATCTGACATATTATGGTGCTTAAGCATATTTTGAAGTTCTCTTGCATGATAGGTTGATCGACCACGTCCTGGGCCTCGTATGTCTCTATTGCTATCGAGGACGCAATTAAAATCTCCGACTAATATACATTGGGAATTATTGGGGATGTAATCCCATAGGTTGTGGAAGAATTCATTTGTTAAGTTTCTTGTTACCGGGGCATATACATTGATTATCCGAGTCTTCCTACCTCCTAAAAAAAGGTCGACATATACAATTCGCCCTTTTGTATCGCATGTGCAAAATGCACGACTACGATATCTGTTCGAAATGAAAATAATGCCTGTACCACAAGCTCTGCTATTCGTTAGTGAAAAAAAACCGTCTATGCCATGTAGTTCTTTGAATGCACTCACATCCTGTGGTGTTCGGAAGTTTCTTTCTTGAAGGAATAGGATATCAATTTGTTGTTCCTGAGCAAATTATAGTAATTGTTTTTGTTTATCTATATTACGGATGCCTATAACCTTAAATGACATACAGTGGAGATTGGCCATTTGTTTATACGCTCACTTTCCAAAGTTTCGTGGCACGCGTTCCATTTTTTTTTAATAATAAACAAGCCAATTTACAAAAAGGAGGGGAGAGAACGTAGGTTGCTATAGCACCAACTTATGCCATAGTCAACCATGCGATTATTCTTTCATGTCGTCGTCGCTTGAGGATGACCCTTCAGCCTGTTTGGGGGAAAGCGTCTGAGGTTTTTTTTAGTGTAATCTGCGAATTGCATCGCTTTCACTACTCGTGTCAGCTTTGATGCGACGTGATGTATTTGGATGATGAGAATCCACATCGCTTGCTTTCTCTTTGTCCAAGCTGTGTTTTCCCTCTTTTCCTCTTCTATTCAATCTCGAGCGGCGCCGTTCTTTTTGTTTTTGTCGTTCATCGTGCACTCCGCAAGTGTCTGGTGTGGTCTTTAAGGTAGTTTTCTCACTTTTTGCTGGTTTTTCCTTAGCTGGAGTCGTCACGGGGATCGCATAGTCGCCGCTGGCCGTTATTGGCCGGTCAGTGCTTGGTGTGGTATTCAAGGTAGTTTTTTCACTTTTTGCTGATTTTTCTTTGGCTGGAGTTGTCTCGGGGATTGCATATGTGCCACTGGCCGTTATTGGCCGGTCATCGCTGTTTTTAGAAATGTTCGCTTTCTTGCAGTGTAGTAGTCCTTTTGATTCCCCTTGGTTGTCACTAGACTGTGAAGACAGAGACTGGGATGTCGATCTCGAGACGTCTGATGAGTTCTCGTCCGTTTGTATCGTCGGAGTCACTTCAGTCTCTGTTGAAGTCGTATCGCCTGACTCTTCGACTTCGACGCTTTCTGATGAGCCACTACTAGAATGGTGGTTTGTTTTGTCATTTTCACTTCCATCACGCTCGTCCCAATAATTGGATGAAGGTGTTGGCGTTTGCGTGGTGCGTGGTTTCAATACTTCTAGTGTGGACCTGACAGGCTCGAGTTTGTGCAGGGTAGGAGATCTCATAGGTTCATGAATGGAACCCATAAAGTTAGTGGATGGAGTTGCACGGGCAGCTGCAACGTATGACTTTTTCCGTAAACAGGATTTAGTGGCATGGTGTCCGCCACACCGCTTACATTCTTCCACGCAAGTTTCGGTGTCATGTCCGAATGTGCCGCAACGCTTGCAATAAGGTGATGTGCAAGCAGTTGCCATGTGGCCATCGCTTCCACACCTCGCACAAACTCGGCGCATACTGCGATACTCAAACACGACTCGGTGGCCCTAAATTGTCATGAAGTTGGGCACTGGCCTACTCATTTCCATTCGGGCCGCTCGAACACCACTCAACTTGTTATGGTGGCTAAGTACGCTTGAGTGTGACACTCCTTTCACTTTACCATACGGTTGCAAAGCGCACAGTAGAGCCTCGTCAGGAATGTACATAGGGAGCCTGTAAACATTTACAAAAGTCGTTGGTGGCCCTACTGCTTCCACAGATACTTTGACATGGTTCACGCGGAAACCTTCAGCTACCATGAGTTTGGTCGCCTGTGCGGCTGTACGCATGCAGACAAGAAACCTAGTTCCTCCCATGTGTTGTAAGCCCAACACACTATCGTCTCCTGCAGTTAGTTTTATCGCATCTATGAGATCGTCAACAGACACATCACCATCAGGTGCATTGAAGAGGAAACAGTTCTCCCTCAGGGAGCTCTCACGTATGGTGTCCATCTCAGGGGCCATGGCCGCAAAGGCGCTGGTTGCCACCAAGACAGGTAACTCGTTCCGGTAGTGTGGTGGTGTGCAGTTGGCGCATGACGCCTCTGCACTCTAGTAGGGTGGCGATTCAGCAGGCAAGGCTGGGTCCACCGCAGGCTGATGTATCCTTAATGGATGAGGTTGACAGCTCCAGGAACCTCCACAGGGCCAAGCTCATTGGCGGTTCGGTAAAGGGGTGCCAGAGAGTTCGCCTTCGGTAGAACGTCTCGGGCGGCAAGATCCGTGACTGCAAGCAGGAGAGGCCAACCAGGGTGGGCTAATCCTGGTGACAGTGCAGCACGGGTCCAGGTGATGAAGGCCAGTCCTGGTGGCAGTGCACCAAGGTTCCAAGCCTCTCAATGCCCTAGTGCCAGTGTAGCACAGGGCCAGAGGAGGTGGGCCAGTCCCGGAGGCAGTGCACCCGGGGTCCAAGCTCCGGAGAAGGTGGGCCAGTCCCGCAGGCAGTGAACCAGGTGTCCAAGCTCAGGAGGAGGTGGGCCAGTCCCGGAGGTAGCGCAAAAGGGGTCCAAGCTCCTCTAGGCCGAGGATCAGCTCCGAATCGTGGACTTGTAGACGCTCGGATGGGCACACTTGGGACCAGGGATGATCCCAGGTGCCGAAAAGAGCAGATACTATAATACTCACACTTTGATCTTATATACAGTGTACACAATGGTTATCTACAATGATGATGTGATAGAACACTTTACACAATTTTGAAGTGATGTGCAAGAGATCTGCATATACAAAAATGATCATGTATGCGAGAGCACACACACACAGAAATCACGGGCACCTGCATTCTATGTGCATTAGATGAATACTACGCAAAGGGAATTTATTGAACAAATTCTCGGTGAGAAACATAAGTACATAACAAGCAAGTGTGCGTATACCTTATACATTTGCTAGTTCACACAAGTGTAGGCAATCAAGTTCCATGGTCATGTGGAGTGTTTACGAGAACAAGCATGTTATTTTAATAATAATATGTGGGGTTTTACGTGCCAAAACCACTTTCTGATTATGAGGCACGCCGTAGTGGGGGACTCCGGAAATTTTGACCACCTGGGGTTCTTTAGCGTGCACCTAAATCTAAGTACACGGGTGTTTTCGCATTTCGCCCCCATAGAAATGCGGCCGCCGTGGCCGGGATTCGATCCCGCGACCTCGTGCTCAGCAGCCTAACGCCATAGCCACTGAGCAACCACGGCGGGTGAGCATGTTATTTTAGGTACACAACTTGAGCCGCAACAGAACTCTTATACAGTTCCTCTATACGAGAACAAGCATGTTATTTTAGTTACACAACTTGAGCCATAACATAACTCTTATACAGTTATACAGTCTTATACAGTCTTATACAATCCATTTTATAAGACTTTACAAGCACATCCAGCGTATATAACTCACAGTCTATAACATTTTAGAATATCCGCCCCTAATAGGGGACAATCGGGTAGTGAAGCGTGCCATTGTTTAAATAAAAGAATCGAGTGTGCCATCTCCGGAGAAAAGCTTCCTCTCCGTTGGCTTCCAAGTTCTCTGTGAGTGTTTTCCAGACAAAAACCTTATCATTTGCATTGCAGGGTAAGCTGCTCTAACTGGGCGCCTACGGACTTCCGCTAGGCTTCGTCTCTTCCAGATGAAAAACATTGTGGTAATCACCACTAGGTGCTCAAATGGTCCGTATTTTTTCTTTGGTGTTTTAAGGTCATCTATTTTAAAAGTGCGCTTCACCAGTTTCCAGATTATTTTAGCTGGTGGACATTGAAATAAAGCATGTTGAGTTGATTCATTCACGCTACAATTCGGGCAAGTTGCTTTTGGAACAATACCCATCCTATGGAGCCGCTCACGTGTCGGTAGAACCTGCCATCTGCGTTTCCAATCAAATTCTAGAATTTCGTTGGGCAACCAAGAACGAGGCCAATCGTGCCATATTTTATCCGATGTCTTCTAAATTTCTTCAGGGCTTAATTGTCTATATGTGATGTTTTGAATAATGTTTGTAACCTTCTCCTGGACAATGTTTGTATTGGGACATTCTGCTAGAATCATCTTTTGGGTGCTGTGAGCGGCTCTATAATATGGTGATGGATTTTCGGCGAGCGGTCCAGTTTCTCGTTTACCGGTAAGTGCTATATGACATGAGCTAGCCAGATACGCCATCAGATTTTTACCCATGTATTCGGGGATCATGCATAGGGACAGGACTGTTTTTAATGCTAGGATCTTGCCAGTATTCATTATGCGTGGTAATCCAAGGCCACCTGATTTTTGCGGGTGTTGCAGCAGATGTCTTTTCAATGAAGGAGGTTTGCTATTCCAGAGAAAGGCTGATATTAACTTGTTAAATTGGGTGCCAATTTTCCTGGGCATAAGGCCAATTCTAGCTACATAGTTCGCATAAGCACACACAGTCGTTTTGATTGCCAGTGATTTTTGTCGAAGCGATAGGCATCTGTGGTTCAGGGAGCTAATTGCGGCATTGGATCTTTGGACTGCTAGTTGCCATGAGGCGTCTGCTACCCCATTGCTGGTAAAGATAATTCCTAATACTTTCACTGAGTTAACTATAGGAATATTAGGTATGGAACTGGTAGGAAAGGAACCGAATAGCAACGCTTTACTTTTCCCCTCGTTGATGCGGGCACCTGATAATGCAGAATACTCAATAAAAATGTCGTTGAATTTCCGAAAGCTCCGATCATCTCTAAGAAACAAAGAAATATCGTCAGCATATGCACCGACTCTAATTTCCTCTTGCCCAGTCATAGGAAAGCCTCGAATTAGTTTGGTTTTAATTATGTTTCTGAGTAACGGATCTAGCGAAACAATAAAAAAGGAAGGGCTCAGTGGGCAACCTTGCCGCACCCCTCAATGGACAGGAAAGCTAGGTGAAATTGTTCCGTTCACTAAAATTTCACTTGTGATATTTTCGTACAGGAACCTAATGCTGCGTATGAAGTTGGGGGGTAGTTTTAGTAATTCTAGGATTAAAAAAAGGTACTTATGTCTGACCCTGTCGAAAGCTTTTTCCTGGTCTACTGATATGAATACTCCGCGCACTTCCTTAGACTGGGCATATTCGAACACGTCACGGGTTATTAGATTCGTGTAAATGGATCTCCCCGGGACCGCACAAGATTGATAGGGGGAGATTATAGAAGGCAGTAGTTTTGCAAGTCGTATTTGAAGTAAAGTAGCAACTAGTTTATAATCGGTGTTTAGCAAAGTTATCGGACGCCATGATTTAATGTCAGTCGGGGGGGGGGGGGGGGGGGGCTCCGTCCTTTAGAATGAGTGTAATGCGTCCTCTGCTGAAGGAGGCGGGCTTCTTCCCCTCCTCGATAACCATTTTAACCATCTTGAGTAACGTATCGCCGATTGCTCCAAAGAAAGTCTTGTAAAGGTTTGTGGTTAATCCATCACAGCCGGGCGCTGTTCCTGTACTCATGGAGTTCAGGGCCTGTTTGATAGAGTCTAGGGTTATGTCTTCTGTAATACATGCAAGGTCTTCTTCAAAGGATGATATGTCGCAACACAGATCGCGAACTCTTGTTCTGATATCTAGAGGTTCACTAAAATCGTCGGTTCCAAAGAGGTCTATGAAATGTTCACGAATGCATGACTCGATTTTTGAGGGGTCAGTCGTGAGGGATCCGTCTGGCAGTCTGATTTCTGAAATGCGCACCCTGGCGTTATCTATAACGCAGGTGCCAGTGTCCTTAGTGCTCACATGCTACTGTTCTTCATCATCGAGAATGAATTTTTTTCGTACAAGGCGGTCATGTTTTGTTTCCAAAACCTCCAGGTATTCCTTGGTACAGCTCGTTAGCGTATCTGCCCATTTAATGATTTGCATTCGGCGCAGTAGTTCGTTAAGTTGCTTAGAAATTCTTCTATGTCTCGCCTTCCCCTCATCCTGTAAGATTTGCTTCCAAACTTCTTTCAAGGAGTCCCAACTTGATGGGGACATCGTTTTGAGATTTTGAACAGTTGCTGTAACGGCGGCGTTGATGTTTTCAATACATTCATCATCTTGGAGGACTGCGGGATCTAAACGCCATCTATCATAAGACTGGTTGCGGCCGGCACTACCACTTAACGTTACTACTACAGGGCAATGATCTGTTTTGCGCCGGAGAGTGTCAGGGAGGGGTATGATCTCGCATCGAAGTAGCGTGGGTAGTAACGAATCAGGTAGATACACCCGGTCGATTCTACTATTTTTGCGAAAACCGTATCTCGTGGCTCCAAAGCGGTCATGGTGGGGAGAGATCCACGCATCTGATAGTAGGAGACGGCGAAGTATGTTAACGAGCTCCCTGGCATTGTAGGTGGAACCACCCTGCCCGGGGCCTCTGATGTCCCTATTTGAATCCACGACACAGTTGAAGTCCCCAAGTAAGACGTGAGGGATTGGTTCTAGAAGCAGTGGATGTAGGTTTTTGTAGAATTGGTTAAAGATCTAGTGACTGGCGCGTAAATGTTTACAAATCTAATTTTCCGTCCGTCTATGTAGATATCAGTAATGAGTGTGCGTCCACTCGCCCCAATTGTACAATGGGCTTTTTTCCGGCATTTTCTGGTCAGGAAGATGGTGCCCACTCCACATGATTTCGCGTTTGTTAGTGAAAAGTAAGCAGAGACGTTATGTTCCCGTTGAAATGAGGTCACCTCAAGCGGGGTTCGAAAGTTGGTCTCTTGTAAGAAGAGAACATCGACACCAAGTTGTCTGCCCAAGTCGAGGACGTAACTTTGTTTCTGCCTGTCCCTGAATCCTCTAACGTTAAAGGATGCAAATCTGAAGACACTCATGAGAGCCTGGTCCTGATAATACAAGTACAACTGGAGCGAGAGGACACACACTCGGTGCAAGTCGTGCAAAGTGCAACGGAAAACATGACAATTAGTTATTAGACATATGGTTACACCGTGAGGGGAGGGGAGGTCCTTAGAAGTATTTATTCCTGCATGTCGCCATCACTGAGTGATCTCTCATGCAGTTTCGGTGAGTGTTTACGGGCCTTTTTTGATTTAATGCGGCGAAATGCGTCGCTATCACTGCTATTCTCATCCTTAGGCCGTCGCATTTGGGTGGAGGCGTCATGGTCATTGGGCATTGGGCTACTCCTATCCGGGCTATGCTTTCCCTCTTTATTCCTTCTGTGCGAACGGGACCGGTGCCTCGGCTTATTCATTTTACTTCGATCGTCGGGAGGCGTTTTCAAGGGCTCCTTTGTGTCAGGAATTCCTGAATGACCTCCCGAGCTCATGGAGGGTTCATCCATTCCCTCTTCAGGTATGGCATAGCGCCCACTAGCTACTATCGGCCTTGAGTCATTTGCGGTCACGGAATGGCTAAGTGAGTCATTGTTATGACGTTGCACTTGCTCGACACTATGCTCCGATTGGGACACTTGTGCCGTGTCCGGCTTGGTCTGATTAAGCACCGAACTCTTGTGCGGCTCAGTTTCAGAGGAGACTGATTCAGAAGTGACGTCTACAGAGGCAGAGCTTGCAGAGGGTTCAGCCTCCGAGGGAACTGAGCGAGGGGTTGTTGACTCCTTCGTGAGAGAACTACCACTAACGGTATGGCACGTTTCACTATCCGACGAGGAGGCAAGTGGGGACGAGCGCTGAGCAAGCGGTTTTAGGACTTGTAAGTTGGTCTTACGGGCCGTCATCTTCGGCAGTGGGGATGGTCTCATGGTAACTGAGCCGGAAGGCGGAGAGCCACGGACTGCGGCTACATATGACTTTTTCCTGAAACAATCTCGTGTGCCATGGCTCCCGCCACACCGCTTGCACTCCTCTTCACATCCCTCTGTCTCATGGTCAAACAGGCCGCAACGTTTGCAATACGGGGATGTGCAAGCCGTGGCCATGTGGCCGCCATCTCCACACCTTGCACACACCCGCCTCATTCCACGATACTCCATCATGACTTTATGCCCCTGTATTGTCATGAAATTAGGTACGCGCCTGCTCATTTCAATGCGGACAACCCGCACACCATTCAACTTGTTTTGTCTGTTGGCCACAGGAGCGTGGGACACGCCCTTCACTTTGCCAAACTGTTGTAAGGCAGAGAGGAGTGCGTCGTCGGCGAGAAACAATGGGAACCTGTACACGTTCACAAAAGTCAAGGGGGGGCCTACTGCATCAACGGGGACTTTAACGTTTTTAACCGAAAACCCCTCGGCAACAATGAGCTTGGTGGCCTGCTCCGCGTTTCTGGTGCAAAGTAGAAATTTGGAGCCACCCATGTGTTGTAGCCCCAGGACACTATCTTCCCCGGCCGTTAACTCGACGGCGTCAATTAAATCATCTATGGAGACGTCTGCATCCAGAGCATTGAACAAGAAGCAGTTTTCCCTCAAGGGGATCTCACGGAATGTCTCTGTGTCTGATGCCATTCTCCCAGTGTCGCAGGTTACTGCTCCACCCGGGGTAGGCTCACTGGTAGACTTGTACTGGTGGTGCCGGCTGGTAGGGTCGAGGTTCAGCAGGAACTGCTGATGCCTCGGTTGACTTGGATGCTTGCAGAGGGCCGCGAAGAGGTCCTTGCCGGCGCTGGGATCATCGGTAGCCCGACGGGTCGCCGATGGTGGCCCGGCGGCAACCCAAGGAAGAGAGGCTCCGAACCAGCGGAGCCCAGGGACTGCTCAAGCGGGTCGGTCCTGGAGACGGTGCTCCCGAGAGCCAGGGCCAGATCCAGGTGGGTCGGTCCTGGAGGTAGTGCTACCTGGGGCCGGGGCCAGATCCGGGAGGGCCGGTCCTGGAGGTAGTGCAGCTGCGAGCCGGGTCCAGATCCGAGTGGGCCAGTCCTGGAAGCCACGGCCAGATCCCGGAGGTAGTGCAAAAACGAGCCAGGCAGGTCCAGGGTCTGGTCCAGGTCCAGGGAGCAGGACTTGTAGACGCTCGGGCGGGCACACTTGGGACCAGGGGAGGCCCCAGGTGCCGAAAGAGCAGATATTATAATACTCACACTTTGATCTTAGCCAAAAGGCCGAGAAGCGAATACTGTTTAGAAAAAGTTTATTTACACTATTTACAAGACAGCATAAAAGCAATCATACAATCAACACTATGTACAATGACAATACAGAACTATACACTATGAAACAGACACTTTACATGTATGATGATAAGGAACATTGTATATAATACAAGGAAATGAAATTGAAAATAATAACATGAAGTTGCAATTGAAGTGGCATCTTTATCGCCACTCCGGACGGAAGACTAGCTGCACTCGGCCGTTTCGAACATAAACAAACGGGCACGACCAGTGGCGGAGAAACTCCTGTTCCCCGAAAGAACAGTTCGTCCGAGAGGAAAGCGAGCACCTCTCGCCTCAAGCGGCCCATTATAGGCCACAGTGCTCGTCGGCGACAGTTTCCTGCCACTGATTCACAGCGGTTACGCCAAAGACTGAACAGGGCTGCCACGAGAAGAAGGCCGGCGAAACGCCCGCGCGGAAACCTTCCGCTCGATACAAAATCCCGGACGCCCTGGCCTCGAAACCCCGCATGGACGGCGTGCCAAAATACACGTGCGACAACGCACTCGGTTGTTGCGTGTCTGTTTGTCTCCACCGACGTGCAGTTTGGACATGTGGAGACACGCACCACGCCCCAGTGCTCTAATCTATCCCGGGTTGGGAGCAGTCCCCAGCCGAGTCTCCAAATAAAATCGCGAAGGTGGCCAGGCAGCGTAGTCGTGGCAATGCGCTTCCACTGAAGACGGTGCGCTATGGGACGTCGCTCAGGGGGCACCAAGGGAAGTATGACAGCGCCCATTATGTCTACGACCCTGTCAGAGCAGAGGTCGACGTCCGGACACGTGGCTGACAGATGTCTGCGGAAGGCTACGCTTGTCCGGTACACTGCAGGCGCTTACGCCGACTGCGGTCCACGATTCACGGGGCTCATGGGAAGTAAAACCCGCAGTGAGGTGCCAAGGAAGTACCTTGCAAGGGTCTGCGCGGGGGAGCCATCATTGGCCAGGGTCCGCATTAGAGTCCGCAGTAATAGTATGGAGGCTGTCACTGAAACAGTCGGGAAGGATAAACCGCCGCGATCGCGGGGCTGGGCTAACGCCGGTCGTGCCAAAAGCTCAGTGCCACCCGCCCAAAAAAACGAGTTGGCACTGCTTTGTACACTCCTCAAGGCACGAAGGGGGGGGGTTTAACAACGTGGCACAAGTACCAAAAATTCCCCAAGAAGATAGACTGCACAAGGTAACGCCGTTCGAGAAGAGGTAAGTCGAAATCACGGGCTGCCTGAACGTTGTTCTTTAGTGTACTTATGACGGGAATCCACATGCCCTCCCAAATGCCTGATGGATCGAAACACAAACCCAAAATCTTTATTTTAGGATGCCACTGTAATGGCGAGGCAATATGGAGACGTGCGTTTGGGGAACCAATGAAAAAATATTTGCTTTTGGAATAATTTAGCCTTGCACGAGATATTGAACTGCAGTCCTGAAATGTGTTCAGGGCATAAAGAAGCGACTGTTCGTTGTGGACATACAGAGTAATGTCATCCGCATATGCCGTTGCTTTGACGGATGAGCTACCGGGTAGCGGCAGGCCTCCAATGTGCGGATGACGTTCTAAGGCTATTAGGTAGGGTTCTAAGGGTAAAATAAACAAAACTGGAGAAAGAGGGCAACCCTCGTAACAGGAAAGGGCCTCCTTTCGCGTGAGTCTAAGGGCAATGTGCTTTCTATATTGCTGTACATTGCTCGGATCAGATGAATAAAACTTGGGGGGAAACCGAAAGCGTCTAATGTTCCAAATATATATTCGTGTTCTAAGTAGTCGAATGCTTTTTCCTGGTCCAGAGAGACTAACAAGCCTTGACTATGGCGACCAACCGCATACTGAATTATGTCGCGTGTAACACACGAGTGAGTATGTATTTCGCGGCCCAGTATTGAGCAGGCCTGGTGCCACGCGATAAGCGACGGGAGGAGATTTCTAAGTCGGCGAACAATTACACAGGCTAAAATTTTGTAATCAACGTTTAGCAGAGTGTTGGGACGCCAATCATCGGGGTGCGTTGATGTGGGTTCTTTCTTGGGGATCAGTGAAATGCGACCTTTACCAAAGGAAAGCGGCAAGGTGCGATCTTCAAAGCACCGTCCTAATACTCGAGTGAGCAATGGTCCAATGGCGTCCCAGAACTCCGAATAAAACTCCACAGGGAGACCGTCGGGGCCTGGGGCCGACCCACGTTTCATTGTATCCAGCGTTCCCTTAATCCCGTCACTGGATGGCGGAGCAAGGAGCGCTTCACACGATTGGCTGTCAACGCGTGGCAGTGCGCCCAGCAGGGGATGAGCGGACGCTCGGGCAGAATCGATGGAAAGAGTCCTTTGTGCCACGTTTCTGAAGTGCGCGACGAAGTCGTAAAAGTCGCGGGAACCGGCATCAGGCGGGGGGGGGGGGGGGGGGGCGTCCGAATCCAAAGAATGGGCCGGTAATCCCGCCGGACGAATAAATGCGCGGCGAGCGTACCTGAGGACTTCGGGGTGCGCACACGGCGCACGCCTACAGCGCCAAGCGGCAGCCGACAGCGAGGAAGCGCGCACTAGCCGCTGGTAGCGCTCGACAAGCTCATTCTTCCACGCGCACATAACTGCCGTCGGAAGCGGGCTGCGCTGTGCGATGCGCATCTTCGTCACCAACGCCGTCATTTCCCCGGAGACGCGAGCCCGGAGGGCTCGGCCCGACGCACTGCAGTGGTGACGCCACTGCTCTTTTAACGCATCCCAGTCGTCTGGGTCCGCTCCGATGAGGGACGCCCTAACAGCTCGCAGTAAACCAGCTTTGGAATCAACGTCGTGCAGGACGCGGCAGTCGAGACGCCATGGGCCTCGAGCTGCCGGAGACCCTGAGGGCAGCTCTAGTACGAGCTCGAAGGGGTGGTGGTCGCTTACATATACTGGCGACGTAGGGAGTGAGCGCACCTCGGCGACATGGACGTAGCTGGTAAGACGCCGCGGTACATAGGCTCTGTCTAGTCTACTCGACGATGCCCCGCGACGCCACCATAGAGAAAGAAAAAAAAGTTAAGAACGGACACTCCCATACACCCCCAGCGGCCCAATCGAACCTAGCGCGCCTGACGGTTGATGAGAGCAACTGGCCTGCACTTCCTGTTTCGGTTTCGCTGGCGCGAAATTTGGATTACCCCTCCTAACCGACGTTGGGCTGTCGCGGAAGCTTGTCATTTCAGACCACTTTTCGTCACCCAAATGGCAACGCTTTTATTTGTCGCTTTGATTTAGCGATTCACTCGTTTGTCTAGTTCAATATTTGGTGTGAATTGAGGTAGTGACGCAATTTTTATTTCGATTAAGTTGTAACAGATGGAGATAGAGGTAATCATAATTCACTACAGCTTTATCCATCGCGCTTGTCTTCTGTGTTTTGGTACAAGCGCTCATATGTATCAAAGAAACAGATTTTCCGCAATGTTTTTATTCCAAGTCAAGAGAGGCTTCTTCTGGGTTCTGCCGTTGTCAAAGCACCACGACACACAGCAGTAGCTTGGACCGCCGGACGGCATGGCATCAGCACGGTCTGAAAATATCAATAAGTGCACGCTTCATTAATTACCCAAAACATATGTACACATCATAACTGTACCAGGAAACCGCTTTGAATGAATAGCGAACCGATGCACCATATAAAACCAACGACACATCCTGACCTCTGACCCATATAACCCGGACTTACAAGGATAAATGTTAATACCTCGTACAGGGGTGTTCGAAAGTTCCCAGGCCGCCATCCTATTTAATCCCATGGAGGTCATCGCGGCCTGTGAAGTTTTGGACACCCTTGTACGTAATCAGTATAAGGAGTATATTGGTAGGCAAAATAGCAGTTCACATAAGCGTGATGAAGACACATTCGAAGCGTCCAAATACGAGGCCTTTGTTCAAATGCGCGCCACGCCATGCCTACGCGACAATACGTTGTGCAATGTCTTCGCCACTAAAAAATGATAAGGAACCGAAAATTACTAGAATGCGCAGTACTTCCCATCACGGCCGCCGCAATAAGTACATGCAGTAGTCATTGGTGACTTTTCCCCACCGTTGCTTTTCTGTATAAACAATCCGCACGGACGCACACACCAGCGTCCGTCCGTGCGCCGTAGATACACACCTCGCTAAAGTACCAAACACAATAAGCTATGCTCGCTGTTTATGTCACATGCCATTGTTTGCAAGCAATATCGTTAAAATATTCAGGAGCCCTTACTCTATAAGGGAAACGAGCAAGCAAAACTTGGCTACAGCGTGCCTAACGTCCTGCTTTCTTTATTTAGGTAGCGCCCGTCCCCGGAACGCCGTTTTCGGTCTGAATCAGCGTGGCGTCTTTTATGTTCTTTCCTGCGTTCGTCAGCCTCTAGAACGGGCCAACGAAAAGACCGTCAACCGTGACGCGATCATTTAAACGCGGTTTAGGAATTCAATTTTCTCGAAACTGGAATTTTCCTGAAATGTGCAATTCATGATATTCACCTTAAGCGTTGTCCAGCAGATCATTTTTAATCCGCCAACACGAACTATTTCAATGGAACGCCGATACCGCGGTTATCGCAAACAGTGCTGGGCAAGAACGGTTTACCCTCGCAGACCGAGACGCAGCGTCTCGATGGCGTCTGACAAGCTGCGAGTCGCAGTGCAGTGCACAGCCGTGAACCGGTGCAAGTTAATGGCAGCTTCGCGTCGTTTGATTATTTTCACGGAACGCAACCAACAAAGATTATGCCGTTCTCGGTGGGGATAGCAAGGAAGTACAGCTAGAACAGCCCTCTTGCTACGCGTTTCTTGAGGGGGCATGCTTTTCGCATTGTTCGCGTCTAGCCGCCTCATATAGAGCCGCAAACTGCTTTTTTTTAGCGAACCTCGTCGCGCTCACAAGTCAATTACTCCAAGCTTCGCTTAAAAACGTGACTCACCTTTCTCACACACAAGAACACCGCCGCAGCCGACGTTCACGAGACGTTCCCGCTGGCACGCCGCTGGTGTCGTTGATTTCTTCTCGATGGACGAATGGTGATTGGTGTTGATGGCAGTACGAATGAAGAACAAAAAGCACGGAAGGTGTCTTCGATAAATTCTGTTTTTATGTATCAGAAACACGCCAAATTTGGGCGTATAATTATTATTTTGTAAAGCGATTGAGCAGAATTCATTACAACATTTTCTTTTTTTGCGCCTGCGTCCCCTGGCGTTTGATGAGAGCATTAGTTCGTTACGTAGCCGTGACGTAGTTCCTGAGGCCAGATTTCTCGGAGTGTCCGCTCTTAGTCTTTTTCTTTCTCTATGACGCCACGTCCAAATGTACGTACTCCCGAGAAGCAGTTCATACGCGTCGAGGAGCGCAAACTGCTGCACCAGCCGACCTAGCTCCTTCGCGTTGTTGTTAGGCCTGCCCCTGCCAGGGCCCTGGACATATGCGTCCGAATCCAGCACACAATTGAAATCGCCCAAAAGAATAACCGGACGCGAATCTAGGAAATATACATCCAATGATTGGAAAAACGTGTTAGAATTCGCAGATTGCGCCGGACCATGGATACATAGAAATCGAATACGTGCAGAGTGGAATGTGCAGTCGAACGCCAGCACGCGTCCGAGCGCGTCGAAGGTTACGTGATGGTCGCGCAACAGATTACGGTTAAGAACGAGCACTCCAACGCCGCTCGAACGCGTGGTGGCGTACGAGAAGAAGCAGACAATATTCAAAGCGCGCTTGAACATCAAGACATCGCTTAATTTAAAGAAATTTGTTTCTTGCAGGAAGAGGAGGTCGCAAGCCGACGAACGGGCAAAAGCGACCACCTCTGCCTGCTTTTGAGCGTTACAGAACCCATGCACATTAAAAGTCATCACTCTGAGTAGATCCATATTGGTAGGTAAAGGGTGGGGTACCTTTAACTGTCGGGGGCGAGTTCAATTGCGCCGAAATCGGCGCAGAAAGTCTCACTTCTTTCGCGCTGGCGACGCGGCATAAGCGCGAGGCTTCCGGGGTCGACAGGAAGCCCTCAATGGGCTCCTGTCATGCGACGGGATGTCCGAGTCAGTGGTCTAGCCGCGGTGCCTTTTCGTGCCAGTGGTGGGAAGGGAGGGTGGCACGAAAATATCCGGGCTGCTGCCGCTCACGTCACTAGCAGTACAGTCGTCTTTAATTCTTGTAGACGACGACGCACTCGAGGAACTGATAGATGCGTCGCCCAGGGACGCCGCAGTCGCCATCCTCGCCAGGCGTCTCATCGATCACAAGGCTGCACGCCACCGAGTCTACAGACAAACAAGGCGCCAACACAGCCTCTGGAGCGTTGTCCTCTGTGGGCGCTCGCGATGTTAGGGGTTCGACGCAGTGTTCTCCGGCCATCTCCTGGGTGCACGGAGGTATTACCGGTTCCGGAACGCTCTCCCCGTTCTCCTGTTCGGGGCTCGCGGGGCACGTTGTCGGCGTTTCAGCTGGTGCCGCTTGTAGCGCATCTTCCTGGGCGGAAGTCAACGCGGCTGGCGAATCGGTCGGTGGATCAGGTGCGTGCGTACTCGACTGGAGCGGCGGAAAGTTCTTCGACGGCGCCTCCGAGTAGGTTCGCCGCAGGGAGCAGGCGACTGTTGCATGTGGATCCCCGCAGCGGCGACACGTTAAAATGCAGCCCTTACCGATGTGGCCATAGATGCCGCACCTTGCGCAGAAGGGCGCTGTGCACTGCACACGGAAATGGCCCGAAGACCCACAACGCCGACAGACGCGCTGCATACCTTTGTAGTCGCAGGTCACGCGGTGGCCTGCCACTTTCAGGTAGTTGGCGACTGGTGAGCCGGGCTTCATCTCAATACGGACGTAGCGCGTTCCAGTGGTGACAGTGGGACGCGAGCCCATTACACCTCGGCTGATGTGCAGTACTTTGCCGTACGGCGACAGCGCTTGAGCCAGCGTTTCGCTGGAAACGCGGCACGGTAGAAACATGACGGTCACTTGCGTGACTTCCGGGCTCAGGGGAACGATGGAGACGCGTTCATCCCCGATGACGAGGCTGGCAGCGTCGACGATTTTAGCCATGGCGGCTTCGCTCTTCAGGGTGACTTGATAATTGCGTCCGCCGAAGTGTTGGACGCAAACACTTCCTCCAAGGATACTATCGAAGCCGTCGCTTCGACGACGTCTTCGGGAATTGTCCCCTCAGGGACCACAACATCGAAGGCATAAGCCTTCGGGGGCGGTTGGCTTGCCATGGTCGCGACGACGTTCGCCAGCCGAAGAACGCCTGCACTGGAGATGAACCCGGCCAACAGCTACGGGTGGCCGAGATAGTCTACCGCCGCTCGACTACACTGTGATCTTAGCCAAAAGGCCGAGAAGCGAATACTACACAAAGGGAATTTATTGGACAGATCCTACTGAAGCACAGGAGTACAAAACTACCACGTGTACATGTACCTTATACATTTGCTAGTTCCTACATGTGTAGGCAAGCAAGTTCATATGTCATGTTTGGTGTTTACGAGAACAAGCGTCTTATTTTAGGTACACAACTCCATACAATTCCTATACAGATCTATACATCTTTATAAAATTTCTATACAGGTCGTGTATACAATTGTTTATACAAACATTTATATGAGACTATACAATCACATCCAGCATATGTCACCGACAGTCTATAGCGTTTAGGAGCCTCGACCCCTAATAGGGGACAATCGGGTAGTGAAGCGTGCCATTTTTTACATAAAAGAATCGAGTGTGCCATCTTCGGAGGAAGGCTTCCTCTCCGCTGACTTCCAAATCCTCTGCGAATGTTTTCCACACTAAAAACCTTATTCGCTGCATCGCAGGGTAGGCTGCTCTAACTGGGCGCCTACAGACTTCTGCTAGACTACGTCTTTTCCAGATTACAAACAATGTGCTAATCAGTATTAGGTGTTCGAATGGTCCGTATTTTTTCCTTGGTGCTTTAAGGCCATCTATTTTAAAAGTGCGCTTAACCAGTTTCCAGGTTATCTTAGCTGGTGGACATTGAAATAAAGCGTGCTGAATCGATTCCTTTGCGCTACAATTCGGGCAAGCTGCACTCGGAACAACACCCATTTTATGGAGCCGCTCACGTGTCGGCAGAACCTGCCATCTGCGTTTCCAGTCGAACTCTAGAATTTCGTGCGGTAACCAAGAACGGGACCAATCGCGCCATATGTTATCCGATGTCTTCTGAATTTCATCCGGGCTTAACTGTCTATATGTTATGTTTTGAATAATGCTGGAAACCTTATCCTGGACAATGTTTGTGTTGGGGCATTCTGCTAGGATCATCTTTTGGGTGCTGTGAGCGGTTCTATAATATGGCGACGGATTTTCGGCCAGTGGGCCGGATTCTCGTTTACCTGTAAGTGCTATGTGACAGGTGCTGGCCAGATATGCCAATAAGTTTTTTCCCATGTATTCGGGGATCATGCATAGGGACATGACAGTTTTTAATGCCAAGATTCTGCCGGTATTCATTATGTGTGGTAATCCAAGTCCTCCTGATTTTAGCGGGAGTTGCAGCAGATGCCTTTTCAATGACGGAGGTTTGCTATTCCAGAGAAAGGCCATCATTAGTTTGTTAAGTTGGGTGCCAATTTTTCTGGGCATAACGCCAATTCTAGCTACATAGTTCGCATAAGCACACACAGTCGTTTTGATTGCTAGAGCTTTTAGTCGAAACGATAGGCATCTATGGTTAAGGGAGCTAATTGCGGCATTGGATCTTTGGACCGCTAGTTGCCATGAGGCGTCCGCTACTCCCTTGTTAGTAAAGATAATTCCTAATACTTTCATTGAGTTAACTATAGGAATGTTTGGTACGGAACTAGGGGGAAAAGAGCCGAATAGAAGCGCTTTACTTTTCTCTTCGTTGATACGGGCGCCAGATAATGCAGAATACTTAGCAAAGATGTCTTTGAATGTTCGAAGGCTCAGATCATCTCTAAGGAAAAAAGAAGTGTCGTCAGCATACGCACTGACTCTAATTTCCTCTTGGCCAGTCATGGGAAAGCCTCGAATTAGTTTTGCTGTAATTATGCTTCTTAGTAACGGATCCAGCGAAAGGATAAAAAGGGAAGGGCTAAGCGGGCAACCTTGCCGGGCCCCTCTACGAACAGGAAAACTTGATGTAATTGTTCCGTTCACTAAAACTTCACTAGTGATATTTTCATAGAGGATCCTAATGCTGTGCATGAAGTTGGGGGGTAGTTTCAGTAATTCTAGGATTAAAAAGATGTACTTATGCCTGACACGGTCGAAAGCTTTTTCTTGATCTACTGATATGTACACTCCACGCACTTCCTTAATCTGGGCATATTCGAACACATCACGGGTGATCATGAGATTCGTGTAAATAGATCGTCCCGGTACTGCGCAAGATTGATATGGGGAGATTATCGAAGGCAGCAGTTTGGCAAGTCGTATTTGCAGTAATGTAGATACTACCTTATAATCTGTGTTTAGCAATGTTATCGGACGCCATGATTTAATGTCTGTCGGGGGGGAGCTTCTTCCTTCAGCATAAGTGTAATGCGTCCTCTGCCGAAGGAGGCAGGCTTCTTCCCCTCCTCGATCACCATTTTAACCATCTGGAGCAACGTATCCCCAAGTGCTTCAAAGAAAGTCTTATAAAAATTGGTTGTTAATCCATCACAGCCGGGCGCTGTTGCTGTACTCATGACGTTCAGTGCATGTTTGACTGAGTCTAGGGTTATGTCTTCTGTAATACACAATAGGTCTTCTTCTTCAAGGGGTGATATATCACGACACAGCTCACGGATTTGTGATGTGATATCTGGAGGTTCACTGATATCGTCGGTGCCAAAGAGATCCAAGAAGTGATCACGAATGCCTGACTCGATTTCGAATGGGTCAGTCGTGAGGGATCCGTCTGGTAGTCTAATTTCTGAGTTGCGCACCTTTGCATTACCAATAACGGAGATGCCAGTGCCCTTAATGCTCATATGTTCCTGGTCTTCACCCTCAAGAATGAATCTTTTCTTTACCAGTCGGTCATGTTTTGTCTCCAAGACTTCTAGGTACTCCTTGGTACAGCACGTTAATGTATCTGCCCATTTAACTCTTTGCATTCGGCGCGTTAGTTCGTTTAGTTGTTTAGTAATTATTCTATGTCTCGCCTTCCCCTCATCCTGTAGGATTTTTTTCCAAACTTCTTCCAAGGAGTCCCAATTTGACATCATTGAGAGGTTTTGGACGCTTGCTGTAACTGCGGTATTGATGTTTTCAATACAGTCAACATCTTGAAGGACTGCGGGATCTAAACGCCATCTATCCTGTGTCTGGTTGCGATCGGCACTACCTCTTGACGTTACAACTACCGGGCAATCATCGGTTTTGCGCTTGAGAGTGACAGGGAGGGATATAATCTCGCACCTAAGTAGCGTGGGTAGTAACGGGTCAGGTAAATATACCAGGTCGATTCTACTTTCAGTGCGGTAACCGAATCTTGTGGCTTCAAAGCGGTCATGGTGGAGAGAGATCCAAGCATCTGACAGTACGAGATGTCGAGGTATGTTAATGAGCTCCCTGGCATTATAGGTCGAGCCACCCTGCCCTGGGCCTGTGATGTCCCTATTTGAATCCACGACACAGTTGAAATCTCCAAGACGTGAGGGATTGGTTCTAGAAGCAATGGATGTAAGTCTTTGAAGAATTGATTGGTTAAGGATCTAGTAACTGGCGCGTAAACGTTAACAAATCGAATTTTTCTTCCGTCTATGTACATGTCAGTGATAAGTGTGCGTCCACTCGCCCCAAATGTGCAGTGCGCTTTTTCCCGGAATTTTCTGGTGAGGAAGATGGTGCCCACTCCACATGATTTCGCGTTTGTCAATGAGAAGTAAGCACAGACATTATGCTCCCGTTGAAATGAGGCCACCTCACGTGGGGTGCGAAAGTTTTTCTCCTGTAAGAAGAGAACATCGACACCAAGTTCTCTTGCCAATTCGAGGACATAACTTTGTTTCTGCCTATCCCTGAATCCTCTAACGATAAAGCTGTCAAATCTGAAGACGCTCATGAGAACCTGGCCTGCAACTGGAGCGAGAGGACACACACTCAGTACAAGTCGTGCAAAGTGCAACGATAACCATGACTATTGCTTGAAATTGTGAGGGGCGGGGAGTTCCGTAGAAGAATTATTCCTGCATGTCGCCATCACTGAGTGATGATCTCTCATGCAGTTTAGGCGAGTGTTTACGGGCCTTTTTTGCTTTCATGCGGCGGACTACGTCGCTATCACTGCTGTTCTCATCCTTAGGCCGTCGTATTTGGGTGGAGGCGTCATGGTCATTAGGCAATGGGCTATTCCTATCCGGGCTAATTCCCTCTTTGTTTCGTCTATGTGAACGAGATCTGTGCCTCGGCTTATTCGTTTTACTTCGATCTTCAGGTGGTGTTTTCAAGGATCCCGAAGGAACCTCCGAACACGTGGAGGGTTTATCCAGCCCTTCTTCAGGTATGGCATAGCGCCCACTAGCGACAATCGGTCTGGAATCATTCGTGAACACAGATTGGCTAAGTGAGTCATTGGTATGTCGTTGCACTTGCTCGACACAATGCTCAGCTTGGGATACTTGTGGTGTGTCCGGCTTAGTCTGATTAAGGTCCGAACCCTCGTGCGGCTCCGTCTCGGAGGAGGCCGCTTCAGAAGCGGCCTCCACAGACACAGAGCCTGCAGAGGGCTCAGTCGCCGAAGAGACTGAGCGAGAGGTTGTTGACTCTTTCGTGAGAGAACCACCACTAACGGTATGGCACGATTCACTATCCGACGAGGAGGCAAGCGGGGACGAGCGCTGAGCAAGCGGTTTAAGAACCTGTAAGTTAGATTTAGTGGCCCTCACCTTCGGTAGTGGGGATGGCCTCATGGAAATTGAGCTGGCAGGTGGAGGGCCACGGACGACGGCGACATATGACTTTTTTCGAAAACAATCTCTTGTGCCATGGCTCCCGCCACACCGCTTGCACTTCTCTTCGCATCCCTCTGTCTCATGGCCGAACAGGCCGCAACGCTTGCAATAGGGTGAAGTGCAAGCCGTGGCCATGTGGCCATCACCACACCTTGCACAAACCCTCCTCATACCGCGGTATTCCATCATGACTTTATGCCCCTGTATTGTCATGAAGTTGGGCACTGGTCTGCTCATTTCAATGCGGACGACCCGCACACCATTCAACTTGTTCTGTCTATTGGCCACTGCCGCATGGGACACGCCCTTTACTTTGCCAAGCTGTTGTAAGGCAGAGAGGAGTGCATCATCGGCTAGGTACAATGGGAATCTGTACACGTTCACGAAAGTTAAGGGGGGGGGGCCAACAGCATCGACTGGGACTTTAACACTTGTAACAGAAAACCCCTCAGCTACAAGGAGCTTTGTGGCCTGCTCCGCGTTTCTGGTGCAAACTAGAAATTTGGAGCCGCCCATATGTTGTAGCCCCAGGACACTATCTTCTCCAGCCGTTAGCTCGACAGCATCAATCAAATGATCTATGGAGACGTCTCCATCCGGAGCATTAAACAAGAAGCAGTTTTCCCTCAAGGGGATCTCACGGAGTGTCTGAGTCTGATGCCAATCTCCCAGGGCCGCCGGTTGCAGCTCCACCCGGGGTAGGCTCACTGGTAGACTTGAACTGGTAGTGCAGACTGGTGGGGTCGAGGTTCAGCAGGAACTGCTGTTGTCTCGGTTGACCTCGGTGCTCGCAGAGGGCCGCGAAGAGGTCCTTACAGGTGCCGGGATCATCGGTAGTCCGCCGGGTCACTGATGGTGGCCCAGCAGCAACCCAAGGAAGACCGGCTCCAAACCAGTGGAGCCCAGGGACAGCTCAAGCAGGACGAACCTGGAGGTGGCGCTCCCGAGAGCCAGGGTCAGAGCCAGGTGAGCCGGTCCTGGAGGTAGCGCTACCAGGGGCCAGGGCCAGATCCGGGAGGGTCGGTCCTGGAGTTAGTGCAGCGGCGAGCTGGGTCCGGATCCAAGTGGGCCAGTCCCGGAGGTAGTGCAAAAAGGGTCCACGGCCAGATCCCGTAGGTAGTGCAAAACCGAGCCAGGCAGGTCCAGGGTCCGGTCCAGGTCCAGGGAGCAGGACTCGTAGACGCTCGGGCGGGCACACTTGGGACCAAGAGAGGTCCCAGGTGCCGAAAAGAGCAGATACTAAATACTGACACTTTGATCTTAGCCAAAAGGCCGAAAAGCGAATACTACACAAAGGGAATTTTATTGAGCAAAACATACTGTAAAACATGCGTACAGGACTACTAAATTTACGTGTACCTTATACAGTGGCTAGGTCCTACGTGTGTAGGCCAGCGAGAACATGTGCCATGTTGTGTGTGTCCAAGAACAAGCATCTTGCGAAGGTACACAAGTCCATACAATTCCGATACAGATCTGTACAACTTTATACAATTCCTGTACAGGTCTTCTATACACTTTTATACAATGTTTATATGAAGCTTAACAATCACATAGGTCGTCACATGGATCGTTGAGGAGTATCGGCCCATGGATCACAGATCTGTACAACTTTATGCAATTCCTGTACAGGTCTTCTATACACTTTTATACAATGTTTATATGAAGCTTAACAATCACATAGGTCGTCACATGGATCGTTTAGGAGTATCGGCCCCTAATAGGGGACAATCGGATAGTGAAGCGTGCCGTTTTTACCATAGAAGAACCTCGTATGCCATCGTCGGAGGAAAGCGTTCTCCCCGGTGAGTTCCAGATCCTCTGCGAGTGTTTTCCACACTAAAAGCCTTAATTGTTGCATCGCAGGGTAGGCAGCCCTGACAGGGCGCCTCCGGGCTTCCGCCAGACTACGCCTTTTCCAAATAACGAACATTGTGCAAAGCAGTATCAAGTGTTCGAATGGTCCGTATGTATTCCGAGGCTTTTTTTGGCCATATACTTTGAAGGTGCGCTTAACCAGTTTCCAGGTTATCCTAGCTGGCGGACATTGAAACAACGTATGCTCAATCGATTCCGTAGCGCTACAATTCGGGCATGCTGCACTCGGTACAATGCCCATTTTATAGAGCCGCTCACGTGTCGGCAGAACTTGCCATCTTCGCTTCCAGTCAAACTCCAAAATTTCGTGAGGCAACCAAGGACGGAACCAATCGCGCCATTTCTTTTCAGATGTCTTCTGAAGTTCATCCTGGCTTAACTGCCTATATGTTATTCGTTGAATAATGCAGGAAACCTTGTCTTGGACGATATCTGTGTTGGGGCATTCCGCAAGAATCATCTTCTTGGTGTTGTGAGACGCTCTATAATATGGTGATGGGTTTTCGGCTAGTGGACCAGATTCTCGTTTCCCAGTAAGTGCCTTCTGAAACGTGCTGGTCAGATATACCATTAGATGTTTTCCCATGTATTCAGGGATCATGTATAGGGACATGACTGTTTTTAATGCCAGAATCCTACCGGTATTCAGTACATAAGTTAAGCCAAGTCCCCCTGATTTTAGCGGGAGTTGTAGCAGGTGCCTTTTCACTGCCGGGGGTTTGCTGTTCCAGAGAAAGGCGGTTATGAGTCTGTTAAGTTGGATGCCTACTTTTCTGGGCATTACGCCAACTCTAGCTATATAATTCGCATAAACGCACACGGTTGTTGTTATTGCTAGAGCTCTTAGTCGAAACGATAGGCATCTTTGCTTAAGGGAGATGATTGCGGCGTTGGACCTTTGGATCGCTAATTTCGATGAGGCGTCCGCTACTCCCTTGTTAGTGAAGATAATTCCCAACACTTTCACAGAGTTGACTATGGGAATGTTGGGTATCGCACTGGAGGGGAAAGAGCCGAATAATAATGCTTTACTTTTGGTCTCGTTAATTCGGGCGCCAGATAAAGCCGAAAACTCAGCGAGAATGTCTTTAAATGTTCGAAAACTCTGATCGTCTCGTAAAAACAAAGAGATGTCGTCAGCGTACGCACTGACTAATTTCCTCCTGGCCAGTCATTGGAAAACCTCGGATTTGCTGTGCAGTAATTATGTTTCTAATTAACGGGTCCAGCGAAAGGATGAACAGTGAGGGGCCAAGCAGGCAACCTTGCCGGACCCCTCTGCGAACAGGAAAGGCAGGTGTAATAGATCCGTTCACTAAAATTTCACTAGTGATGTCGTCGTAGAGAAGCCGAACGCTGCGTATAAAGATAGGGGGTAGGTTCAGTAATTCCAAAATTAAAAAGATGTACTTATGCCTGACACGGTCGAAGGCCTTTTCTTGATCTACTGATATATACACCCCGCGCACATGCTTCATCTGAGCATACTCGAACACGTCACGGGTGATCATGAGATTCGTGTAAATAGATCGTCCCGGTACTGCGCAAGATTGGCACGGGGAGATTATTGAAGGTAACCATTTGGCAAGGCGTATTTGCAGTAATGTGGCAACGAGTGTGTAATCAGTGTTTAACAATGTTATAGGACGCCATGATCTTCTGTCTGTCGGGGGAGCTCCCTCCTTCAGCAGGAGTGTGATGCGTCCTCTACTGAAGGAGGCAGGCTTCTTACCTTCCCCAATCACCATTTTAACCATTTGCAGTAACACCTCCCCAAGTGCCTCAAAGAAGGTCCTATAAAAAGTGGTTGTTAGGCCATCACAACCGGGCGCTGTTTTTGTGCTCATGACATTCAGGGCTTCTTTGACTGAGTCAATGGTTAAGTCATCAGTAATACACGAGAGGTCTTCCTCTGCTAGGGGCGAAATAACACGACACAGCTCACGGATTCTAGATTCAATATCTGGAGGTTCCTTGATATCATCGGCACCAAAGAGGTCCACGAAGTGATCACGAATATCGGACTCAATGTCGGATGGATTAGTCGCGAGTGACCCATCGGGCCGTCTAATTTCTGAGATGTGCACCCTCGCATTTCCGAGAACGGCGGTGCCGGTGCTCGTAATGCTCATATATTCCTGGTCTGCACCCTCAAGAATGAATCTTTTCTTTACCAGTCGTTCATGTTTTGCCTCTAAAACCTCAAGGTACACCTTGGTGCAACATGTTAATGTGTCTACCCATGTTACTATTTGCATTCGACGCGTGAGTTCGTTGAGCTGTTTGGTAATTCTCCTGTGTCTCGCCTTCCCCTCATCTTGTAGGATTTGTTTCCAAGCCTGCTTCAAGGAGTCCCAATTGGATGGGGACATCATTGAGAGGGTTTAGAGGCTCGCTTTAAGTGCGTTATTGATGTTTTCCATACAGTCGACATCCTGAAGGACTGCGGGATCGAGCCGCCATCTATCCTGTGTCATGTTGCGACCGGCACTACCTCTCACTGTAACAACCACAGGCCAATGATCCGTTTTGCGCTTGAGGGTAGCTGGGAGGGATATATTTTCGAACCTAAGTAGTGTGGGCAGTAACAAGTCGGGTAAATATACCCGGTCAATTCTACTTTCTGTGCGGTAGCCGAATCGCGTGGCTCCAAAGCGGTCCTGGTGAAGAGAGACCCACGCATCTGATAGCTGGAGATGTCGAAGTATGTTAATGAGCTCTCTGGCATTATAAATCGAGCCACCCTGCCCTGGGCCTATGATGTCCCTATTAGAATCTACAACACAGTTGAAATCTCCAAGCAAGACATGAGGGATGGGCTCCAGAAGCAGTGGGTGCAAGTTTTTGAAGAATTGATTGGTCAATGATCTAGTTACTGGCGCATAAATATTCACAAATCTAATTTTTTTCCCGTCTATGTACAAGTCAGTGATAAGCGTGCGTCCACTCGCCCCAGATGTGCAATGAGCTTTTTCCCGGAATTTTGTGGAGAGGAAGATGGTGCCTACTCCACACGATTTCGCGCTTGTCACTGAAAAGAAAGCACACACATTGTGCTCACGTTGGAATGAGGCTACCTCGAGTGGGGTACGAAAGTTCGTCTCCTGTAAGAAGAGGACATCAAGACCAAGGTCTCTTGCCAACTCGAGGACATGACGTTGTTTTTGTCTGTCCCTGAATCCTCTAACATTAAAGGTGGCAAATCTGAAGGCACTCATGAGGCTTTGTCCTTGATAGCGTAAGAGCAGCTGAAGCGAGAGGGCGCACACTTAGTGCAAGACGAGCTAAGTACAACCATAACTATGACTATAGGTTGGTAGACATGTGAGCAAATGATGAAGGGCAGGGAGTTCTAAAGAATTATTATTCCTGCATGTTGCCATCACTTAGTGATGAGCGCTCATGCAGCTTAGGCGAATGTTTGCGAGCTTTTTTGGGTTTAATGCGGCGAACTGCATCGCTGTCACTGCTGTTCTCGTCTTTAGGCCGGCGTATCGGATTGGCGATATCATGGTCATTGGGCAAGGGGTGAGACCTATCCGGGCTTTGCTTACCCTCTTTGTGTCGCCTATGTGAGCGAGATCTGTGCCTCGGCTTATACACCTTACTCCGATCATCAGTAGGGGTTTTCGAGGGTTCCTTGGTATCGTGAACTCCCGAATTAGCCTCTGAACATGTGGAAGGCTTATCCTCCCCTTCATCGGGTATGGTATAGTGCCCACTAGTTACAATTGGTCTGGAATCACTCGCGAACATGGCTTGGCTATGCGAATCATTGTTATGTTGTTGCGCCTGTACAGCACTATGTTCAGAATGGGGCTCTTGTGGCGTGCCCGGCTTAGACTTGTGGCGATCGGAACCCCCGTGCAGCCCAGCCTCGGAGGAGGCCGCCCCAGAAGCGACTTCCGCAGAGACAGAGCCTGCAGAGGGTTCAGTCTCCGAGGAGACTGAGTGAGCGGTTGTTGACTCTTTCGATGGAATAGTCGCTCTCCGAGGAAACCGAACAAGAGGTGGATGGCTCTTTCGAGAAAGAGTTACTGCTAACGGCATGGCACAGTTCACTTTCCGACGAGGAGGCAAGCGGGGGCGAGCGCTGTGCACGCGGTTTAAGCACCTGCATGGTAAATTTAGTGGTCGTCACCTTCGGCGAAGTGGACGGCCTCATAGTAACTGAGGTGGCTGGTGGAGCGCCACGGACGGCAGCTACATGATTTCTTCCGAAAGCAATCTCTTGTGCCATGGCTCCCGCCACACCGCTTGCACTCCTCTTCACACCCGTCGGTTTCATGGCCGAACAGGCCGCAACGCTTGCAATAGGGTGTAGCGCAAGCCGTGGCCATGTGGCCATCATCCCCACACCTCGCGCAAACCCTCCGCATCCCACGGTACTCCATCATCACTTTGTGCCCCTGTATCGTCATAAAGTTGGGCACGGGCCTACTCATTTCGATGCGGACGACCCGCACACCATTTAACTTGTTCTGTCTGTTAGCGACTCCCGCGTGGGACACGCCCTTTACCTTGCCAAATTGTTGCAAAGCAGACAGGAGAGCGTCATCAGTCAGGTACAACGGGAATCGATACACATTCACGAATGTTAAGGGGGGTCCAACAGCATCAACAGGCACTTTAACATTTTTAACTGAGAACCCCTCAGCTACAATGAGCCTTGTGGCCTGCGCAGCGTTTCTGGTACAAACGAGAAATCGAGAGCCTCCCATGTGCTGAAGCCCCAATACACTATCCTCTCCAGCCGTTAATTCGACAGCATCTATCAGGTCGTCTATGGACACGTCTCCATCCGGAGCGTTAAACAAGAAACAGTTTTCCCTCAAGGGGATCTCACGGAGTGCTGATTCCGATGTCATTCTCCCAGGACGCTGGCTGCAGCACCTCCCGGGGTAGGGATTACTGGTGAACTTGAACTGGTGGTACAACTGGTAGCGTCAGGGCTCAGCTGGAGCTGCTGGCGCCTCGGTAGACTCCGGTACTTGCAGAGGTCCGCGAAGGGGTCCTTGCAGGCGCCAGGGTCATCGGGGGTCCGCCGGGTCGCTGATGGTGGCCCAGCAGCAACCCAAGGAAGGCTGGCTCCGAACCGGTGGAGCCCAAGGGCAGCTCAAGACGGACGCACCTGAGGATGGTGTTCCGGCGAGCCAGGGCCAGATCCGGGTGGGCCGGTCCTGGAGGTAGTGCAGCCAGAGGCCAGGGCCCGATCCAGGAGGGCCGGTCCTGGAGGCGGTGCAACAGCGAGCCGGGTCCGGAGCCAAGGGGGCCAGTCTCGGGGGCCAGTGCTGGGGGCCAGTGCTGCCCACTCTAGAAAAAATTCCCTAGATCAAGAAATTTTAGGCACTCCTTAGGTAAATTGAGACTATTGTCAGCATATAGAAAAATTTCGCACTAAAAAGAAAGCATTGCTGCGAAGCCAGAACGACCGATACGTGGAACTGCTGCCACGGAGGCGCGTGTTTCGATTTCAGTAACCGCAAATCACCTTCGCATTACCAGGCTATGAAACGACTTGTGATTGTACTGCAGTGTACTGAACGCGCTGCGCCAAAGAAACTACAGGGTGTGGATGTCCTGGGCTGGCTAACGAAGAACTTATATTGCGCTGCTGTCATTCTGCCGTGAATCGCTGTCCACTTCGGAGAAAATTATCATCTGTAACTGTCGAAACAAACGTTGCCACAACCGTGGACAACGCATTCAGTAAGGCAAATCCCGGCGTATACGTGAGCACAGCAACCACCGAGCACAACAAGGCGTCCGCGGCGCTGAGCAGCTGACTGTATGCGAGTGTAAGCTAAAATTTATCGGGAACCGCCCAAAGCCAGCGCAACCAGAGCAACCTTTGCATGTCTCAGTAGTGACGTGTTTGGTCAAGATTTCGGAAGAAGGAAACAAGAAATCGGCCTCCTCATCTGCGTGCTTCCCTGCAAATGGCGTGAGAGAGAGTGAAAGATAGCAAAGAGAGGAAAGGCAGGACGGCCAACCAGTGCGCGTAAGCATGGCGCTGCTACGCCAGTGCACGGCACGCAATAAATTTGCACTACGACATCACAACAGCTCATGAGTTAGTAACAGCTTATTTAAGTATATCAAATGTAGCTTAGAAAAAACGTTATACTGAAAATTTGCAGTCTATTTCCACACCACAAGAACTTATTTTTGCTCGAACTATATAGATGAATGGAACAATCAAATCGTGCAAAAATTTGGGAAATATTTTTTAATTCCAAGTTAAGGGTAAACTGGTTTCGGAAGCTGATAGCTCTGCTCTTTTGTAAGGCCTTTCATTTAACTATTTATCGGTCTCCAATGGGCAGTCGATACGCCACGGCTTTCTTTTACAGCGTCATCCATTTTAACATATATGAAGCAAAACCTGTCTCATCCAGTTTAGATTTTCCTCCTCCGCCAGCTACTCGCCATCTTCGGAAAGCAATCTCGACGCTCACCTATAAAAGAGCGCAGTCCTGGATATGTGTCTCGTCCGTGTTCCCTCTCGCCGGCCCACGTAGATCCGGCAGCGTCACTTCTTTAAGAGCTGAAAACGCGTTGTTGAGCTCCTCAGTTCTTCATGGCATAAGCAAACGGCAGCAGGGAACCACCGGACGGACAAATAAGGAGACATCAGGAGGATCACAAGGCCCACCAGCAACTTCAACTAATCGCGAGCTCTGATTGCGTTCCCATTCCATATGCCCGCTTAGTGCCACCGTTCCATTCCCATGTTATTCCGGGTGTCTGAAAATGTGAAATCATCCCGGAATCACTACACCTCTGGAGCTGTCACTTTACCCAGTCACACATGTATACTGCGACCAAAGTTGGCATCAAAGAGGTTCATTGGAGAGCGTCACCGTCACATACCCAGTGGCACATATCCATGTGTGGGTCCCCATGCCTTTTGCATATTATTTGCTGTAATGAATGTTAAGTTTACAGCAGAGGTTCTGTGACACATGCGCCGGGCAGAACGCCCGCACAGCAACATCAGCTACCTTTCCTGCACACTTATGCGCGCCCGCGGGCGCGCGTGGAAGTGCAGAGCATTTTCATTCTTTTAGGCCTCGCTAGTAGGTGAAGTTCGAATTCGAGCAGTTATTTGGCTACACATTGCGCGTTCTGCCCGCATTCGTTTACAGCAGCTGGCATTTCAGTAGCGTCTGGTGTGACGAAACAACTAGGTGCTCCCGTCAACATTTAAAACCACTGAATATTATGCGCCGTTTTTAAGCAGGTCATTGCTCTTCGGAGAAACTTATGAGCCTACTATAGTATGTATATATAGGGTGCCCCAGCTCACGTTAGCCAAGCTGTTCAAAGAAAAGAAGCTTCCAAAGTCATGATGCAACATACTATTGTAAGCCTTAAAGTGTTCTTCGGTCGCCACGGGTCTGAGACCGAACACCGTATACGTCCTATAGGTATATTTTCCACCGTGAATTCTTAATGTTTCTTCTTCGAAATGCTTGCCTAACGTAGCTGAAGCACACGGTATAATTGAATTCACTTCCGCGGTTTCACATCCCAGAACCACGATTACGTTGCCAGTCATGCCGTAGGGGGGGTCTCAGAATTATTTTGACCACCAGGGGATCTTTAACGTGCCCACAATGCGCGAGACACGGGTTTTCTTGCGGGACACGCGGTATAATGCCGGTATTATGTCATGATTTATTGTCTGGTCGCACAGAACAGACCTACGGTCACTGGCACCATTGCGTGGGTGAAATGGCGCTGTATATGTGCATAAGCCTTTTTGCTAGATCTTGTAACATATCAGGCGCGATAAATGAAATGGGTCAAATTTTATTTTACTTCGCCCTATGACAATGGGGCGTGAAAGGAGGCGTGAGCATAAAGGAATAAACGGGTGCAAGAAGCAAGGCCCCGTGGACGAGTCAATAAAGGAACACATCTACAGAACTCGTGCAGAACTCACCTACAATGACAATCCGAGTATGCGAATAGCCGAAACGCGTCAGTCACGTGTGAGAGGCGTGCCCGCCTCTTTTCTCGCTCTTTCCACTGGACACGCTGCGCCTTCTGGCGGCGCCACTATGAGGTCCGGGCGTAACCATTGGCCCACACAGTGACGCAAGTTGGCGTCAAAGTGGTTCAGCGCAGAGCGGCACATACCCATTGGCACATACGCAAGTTCGTGTCAAAGACGTCAGTGTCCACCAGGCGCATGCCTCTATCAGGAGGCTTGCACCTGGTTTTCAACAACGCGTCGGCTCACAGTTTGGCTCGAGATATCACGCGCCGAGCCTCGACCGCGGATGCGGACGGCGAGAACAAGGAGGAGAGACACGAGGAACCCTGCGAGACGTATCACGAAATAGCCCCATCGATTCCGGCGTCACACGCTCCCACCACCGGCCAAGCAACTCGATAAAACGCAAGCGGTCGCGTCTAGGCGACTCCAAACAAGCGCATACCCACACCCAAAGTACATTAACAAAATCACAGGGGGCAAGGAAAGGGACCTGCGTAGACTCTGTTCACAAACAGGGACACACACACACATTATTAATGTGGGAATGCACCTCGATCTCGGTCAGCAGCGAGACTGACTGGACCGCCTGGCTCAGGGCCGAGGACGTCGGCCGACAGCTTGTGCCGGTGGACTTGGCGGAGAAGGCCAAGCAGGCCGAGGGCCTTACTTGATCCCACCCCCTTCCGCTTCCGATAAACCTTTTCACCACCACCATCATCAGCAACATTATTGTCTCAAAATTACGTTGGGTGGCCCGCGCAATTAAATATTGTCCCCGTTGTCCAGTTTTAAAGCGAAGCTTTCTTTCCCTCTTGCTTCGACCTTAACAGTGCTGCTGCAGCTGCTGCCTTACACGACGTGTCGGGAAGAGGTTGACAGCGTGCATATACATGGCAGGAGCGTACCAGAGAGGATAGGCGACGCAAGAACGTCGTTTGGGCTTTACCATCGCGTCGCATGGGCACAATGCGCTCTGAAGCTCCCTAGCTGTCGCAATTCTTCGAGGTCGAATTACATATGCCGCTCAGAGCGTTCTGCACAATTACGCTCTCAGCACTAAGTTTTCGATAAGATTCTATTAAAGGCCCTACGGGCCGAGCTTACTTGTATCCGTTGGCTTAAATACAATTTCGCATTTCGGCATGACTAATAAATGATTTACGTCGAACAAATAGCTAAAGCTGTTACAGTGCGAGGGTCATTTCGAATGCCCCGCTCCGCACAGTGGACAGGTAATTATTGCTCAGGTCTCTCCTCAGGAGCCGACACGAACTAACCTTTCGCCTTTTACTAAAGGTTACCGTGGGGAGGGACACTCCAATGAGCCTATGGGCCAATTTTTGTGAGGCCCCACTTGTTTGAGTGGGGCCTAATACATCAACCCAAAATCAGATTGTCTTGATACATGGGTGCGCCACCTTACCGGGTGATCATATTTAAGTACTGTCGAAAATTTAAGAAATCGCCTGTTGCAGCTACCAAGATTCTTGTCCTTCAGCGGGAATATTCGAAGAGGGTACGTTACTATCACGAGAAATCGAAACACGTATTCAACTAACTCACAACAATACACAAGTTAACTTCTTAATTAGTTAGTTTAGGCACATAATGCAATTTGCGAATTGTAGCCGGTGAGCTTGCAAGACGTATCCTCTTGAAATCAATTTCCAGGACGACACCGCAGCAGAGAGGCTCAACCTTTCCATACCGGCGTGGGAGCGGCCCGCTACCTCCTGACACGCGTTCCGAAGGACCTGAATAAGGTTTTACCATACGAATATCGAGTTATTATTTCACAAAGTGTGGAACGAAATTCATGGGCGTTACAGTTACTTTTGTGCTCCATTCCTTAAAAGAGCACTTTGTCAAAAAACTAAGTGGAACAGCAGTGCATTTCTAGGGCAAGTTTGATGGCGCATATCTCCAAACTGGCGTCATTTGGAATTTCATTCCAAGTCGATGTGCCTTGCCAGCTCACTGGCTATAATTCGTAAATTGTGAGATGTGCCATACAGTAATTAATTCAAAAGACAATTACAATATTTTTGTCAATTCGTCGAATGTCTGTTTTTGATTTCTCGTACAAGTAATATGTCTAACTGTAAGAATTATCAAGCTCACTTCTGAGCTTGATAACTTGAATTATGTTATCTGCAACTGCCTAATTGTAGATTACATAAAACTTAAAATTGACCACCCTGTGTATTCTTGACGCAGTACGTACGTCCTTGCTAACCCTTGTTGGCAGCGTTTGTTATGTCATGTGTCGACTTTAAACTGGACAAGCCTTAGTTCGCTATCAACGCTGTTGATTTGTAAAAGTGACGTAGTGTCAGTTGTGTCACAGCATGGTGATCACGCGGTAAATGATGCATAAATAACCGCGAGAGAAGGCCCATGTTGTCCACGCGAACAGCATTCATAGCACAGTCGGGCCAGTTTTAAAGCGAAGCGTGCTTTGCCTTTTCTTACCGCTTTTCCACTGCTGCTGCTGCTGCCCTGCACGACGCGTGGAGGTGTTTCAGAGCGTGCATATACATGGCAGAAGCGTGGCAGAGAGGAAAGGCAATGCGAGAAACTCGTTTGCATCCTTTTATCGCATCGCAGGTGCACAATGCTCTATCAAGCTCCCTGGCCGTCACCACAATACCCTCTTGACAGCTGTAATAATCGGTGAGCCCCCGCAAAAGCATTGCGGAAACTGCAGCGCTTCCCAACAGTGAATGGAGGCAGAGAACGGGCAGAATCGACGCAGTCAATAAAAGAGCGCGCAACAGCCCTGCCACTCATCGCTCGCAGTTCCCATACATGGGGGGAGGGGGGAGAGGAAAAACACGACGTCAAAATGCGATGAAGCGCTACTACTAGACGCGAGAGGGGTCGCACGTCAAATCAACACTTCAGCGCCCACCGCGATAGCTGTGCGGCTGTGCCATTGCTCGAGGTTGCGGGTTCCATCCGGACCGCGGCAGCCGCATTTCGAGGGGGGGGGGCGAAATACAAAAAACACTCGTGTGGTGCACGTAAAGAACCCCATTGGTTCGAAACTCATCCGGAGTCCTCCACTACGGCACGCCTCATTATCCGATTGTGGTTTCGGCAGGTAGGGCATAAAGTTTCACTTCTGCCACGATGCGAAGTACCCTGTGAGGCAATGACAGTGCTAACGTTCTCGGAAGTTATGGACGGTGGCGCACAACAACGGCTCAAAGAAACGCGTCTTGCTGTGCTTTCTGTATACTACGCACGCAAACAACAGTTTTGCTCGCAAGGTAATGTTTAACATGAACTCGCCACACTATTGTTGGACTAAACGCTGCAGAAATTGAACGTTCGCCGTCAAGGTCACCGTAAGATATCGCCAATCAAAGCAAACAGCACAGAAAAATTCAATTACATGGATTCCCACAGGGCGTGGGATCCGCATAATTTTACAGCGAAGCTGCATTCTTCTACCATCCAAGAGAATTGTCGTGTCGTCGGCGTGGTAAGCAAAAAACTCCCTATACGTGTGCCGATCCCGGAGATCGTCGTCATTCATCGAAGATCGTCGCCACCGTCGTCATTCCCGCTTCTTCATCCGGTTGCCGTCACAGTGAGGCAGTGGCGTAGCCAGAAATTTATTTCGGGAGGGGGGGGGCGGTGTTTCCGCCGACGACAACCACTCTTTACCTTCCTTCTCTCTCTCTATCTTTGTGTGTGTGCGTGCGTGCGTGTGTGCGTGCGTGCGTGCGTGTGTGTGTGTGTGTGTGTGTGTGTGTGTGTGTGTGTGTGTGTGTGTGTGTGTGTGTGTGTGTGTGTGTGTGCGTGTGTGTGTACTGACTTGTGTGCTTTTTTATCTTTATCGGGCGGCCAGGTTTCACAACCTATCGGAAGTTTCTGCAATGTTATCGATGGTTACATCCGCTGTCTGCCACCGAAACTTGTGTAATCTGTTAGCATGTATGCACTACGCGACTGTTGTAGAACTTTGTGGAAGACACGCCGGTCCCAGCGATTACTCTGGAACATTTGACGACTGATATATAAAAGCCAACGCGCTTGACCCCCTGATCAGATTTCCGACGATCGCCGACTGTGTTCGCCGCTATCGTTGTGCTCTAAGTATTTGGAAGGGCACACTGAGGTTGTCCCTAGGACATTTAAGTCAGGATTGTCTTCGTTCTCGCTTCAAAACAACCTACTCGTTAAGAAGAACTTCTCACCAGTCCAGGCCAACTGACTTCTTCTTGTTCCCTCAGAGTTGCATCCAGAAATACTGCACGCCCTACATAACGATCCGACCGCTGGACACCTCGGATTCTCCCGCACACTATCGAGGGTACAGGAAAAGTATTACTGGCCGCGCCTGACCGCCGACGTCGCCCGTCACGTCAAGAGATGCCGTTACTGCCAACGATAACAGACACCGCCAACAAGGCCTGCAGGATTACTACATCCGATCGAGCCGTTTTGCCGACCATTTCATCAGACCGGGGTGGATTCGTTGGGACCCTTTGCGACGTCAACATCTGGATATAAGTGGATCGTCATGGCGACGAACTACCTCACCCGCTTTGATGAAACTAAAGCTCTGCCAAAAGGTAGCGCAGCTGAAGTGGCGAAATGCTTCGTCGAGAACATCCTGCTGCGATTTGGCGCCACAAAAGTCCTCATCACCGACAGAGGAACGGCCTTTACAGCGGAGCTCACCCAAGCCATTCTGCAGTACAGTCAGACAAGGCACGGGAGGACAACTGCCTACCACCCACAGCTGAATGGTCTTACAGCTGAATGGCCTGAAAAAGACCCTCGCCGACATGCTAGCAATGTATGTCGACGTCGAACACAATACCTGCAATGCCGTCCTGCCGTACGTAACCTTCGCTTACAACACGGCGGTTCAAGAAATAACACAGATCACCCCGTTCAAGCTGGTTTACGGCAGGAATCCGACGACAATTCTCGACGCCATACTGCCGCACGTCACCGATGAAGAGAATCTTAACATTGCCGGCTATCTC